>NW_027015222.1:257767-303219 GCF_036934945.1 Oncorhynchus masou masou
TTGTGCGCTTTAAACTTCTTCACAACAGCGACCTGCCTGATGTGTTCCTTGTTCTTCATGATGCTCTCTGCGCTTTTAACGGACCTCTGATACTATCACAGTGCAGGTGCATTTATACGGAGACTTGATTACACACAGGTGGATTGTATTTATCATCATTGTCCTTTAGGTCAACATTGGATCATTCAGAGCATGCATGCGTGCGTGTGTGTGTATGTGTGTGTGTGTGTGTGTGTGTGTGTGTGTGTGTGTGTGTGTGTGTGTGTGTGTGTGCGTGCGAGCGTGTGTGTGTGCGTGAGAGCATAAAGGCAGAGTCAATCTTGTGATGTATTATATATGTGTGTGTGTGTGCGTGCGTGTGTGTGTGTGTTCATGTGTGTGTCATGGGTGTTGTGCATGTGTGTGTGTGTGTGTGTGTGTGTGTGTGTGTGTGTGTGTGTGCGTCTTGTGATTTGCAGTGGTGCGTGATACTCCTTCCATTTGATATGCCTTGAGTGTCTATGTGATGTTTATTATTTGTAACCAAATCCGGCTTTATGTTCCTGTGTGTGTGCGTGTGTGTGTGTGTGTGTGAGAGAGAGAGTCTATGTGATGTATTATATATGTCTGTGTGTACTGTAGAGTATTACATGGGTTCATTTGTCAGTGTGTGTGTGTGTGTGTGTGTGTGTGTGTGTGTGTGTGTGAGAGAGAGAGTCTATGTGATGTATTAGATATGTCTGTGTGTACTGTAGAGTATTACATGGGTTCATTTGTCAGTGTGTGTCCTGAACTCCCAGACACCCTGTAAAGGGGTGGTGATGTGTTTGAGACTATGTGATTCTGTAGATGTCTGTGTGTACTGTAGAGTATTACATGGGTTCATTTGTCAGTCACCATGCAACCAGCGTTGATATGTCTGTGTGTACTGTAGAGTATTACATTCATGTGTGTGTGTGCCCCTGTTATGTACTGTGTGTGATCACACACACATGACAGTTTTATATATGTCTGTGTGCAGAGCATGGGTTCATTAGCCTGGGCCTGTCACCCCTATGTGACATTGTATATGTCCAGTATTACAGCATTTGTCACAGTGTGTGTGTGTGTGTGTGTGTGTGTGTGTGTGTGTGTGTGTGTGTGTGTGTGTGTGTGTGTGTGTGTGTGTGTGTGTGTGTGTGTGTGTGTGTGTGTGTGTGTGTGTGTGTGTGTGTGTGTGTGTGTGTGAGAGAGAGAGTCTATGTGATGTATTAGATATGTCTGTGTGTACTGTAGAGTATTACATGGGTTCATTTGTCCAGCGTCCATGTGATGTATTATATATGTCTGTGTGTACTGTAGAGTATTACATGGGTTCATTTGTCAGTGTGTGTGTGTGTGTGTGTGTGTGTGTGTGTGTGTGTGTGTATATCCTGTAAACTTGGCATTTGTCAGTGTGTGTGTGTGTGTGTGTGTGTGTGTGTGTGTGTGTGTGTGTGTGTGTGTGTGTGTGTGTGTGTGTGTGTGTGTGTGTGTGTGTGTGTGTGTGTTGTAAGTGGTGAGAGAGAGAGTCTATGTGATGAGATATATGATTCATGGGTTCCTATAGTGTGTGTGTGAGTGATGTATTATATATGTTCCAGCCATGGGTTCACCCATGTACAGAGTCTATGTGATGTATTATATCCATCCATGTCATTTGTCAGTGTGTGTGTGTGTGTGTGTGTGTGTGTGTGTGTGTGTGTGTGTGAGAGAGAGGAGTCTATGTGATGTATTAGATATGTCTGTGTGTACTGTAGAGTATTACATGGGTTCATTTGTCAGTGTGTGTCCTTCCCAGACACCCTATAGGGGTGGTGATGCGTTTGAGACTTCTGTTCTGAGAGCCTGTTCAGTCACCATGCAACCAGCGTTGACAGGATGACCCCTCAGTGGCCCCTGTTACTTTCAACTGTAAGCGCTTGCCTTCACCTTCACACAGTAAGCACTGTTTCCTTCAACAATATGTGCTTTAACTTTGGCAATACCAGCGCTGTTACCTTCACTTGGGAATCCTTCACGACAGTAAGCAGTTACCTTCAACAGTAAGCGCTGTTACCTTCAACAATAAGCGATGTTACCTTCAACAATAAGCGCTGTTACCTTCAACAGTGATCCCATATTTAAGCACTGTTTCCTTCAACAATATGTGCTGTTACCTTCAACAATAAGCGCTGTTACCTTCAACAGTAAGCGCTGTTACCTTCAACAATAAGCGCTGTTACCTTCAACAATAAGCGCTGTTACCTTCAACAATAAGCGCTGTTACCTTCAACAATAAGCGCTGTTACCTTCAACAGTAAGCGCTGTTACCTTCAACAGTAAGCGCTGTTACCTTCAACAGTGAGCGCTGTTACCTTCAACAATAAGCGCTGTTACCTTCAACAAGTGTTACCTTCAACAATAAAGCGCTGTTACCTTCAACAATAAGCGCTGTTACCTTCAACAATAAGCGCTGTTACCTTCAACAATAAGCGCTGTTACCTTCAACAGTAAGCTGTTACCTTCAACAGTAAGCGCTGTTACCTTCAACAATACACCTTCAACAGCTGTTACCTTCAACAATAAGCGCTGCTGTTACCTTCAACAGTAAGCGTTACCTTGTTACCTTCAACAATAAGCGCTGTTACCTTCAACAGTAAGCGCTGTTACCTTCAACAATAAGCGCTGTTACCTTCAACAGTAAGCGCTGTTACCTTCAACACCTTCAAACGCTGTTACCTTCAACAGTAAGCGCTGTTACCTTCAACAGTAAGCGCTGTTACCTTCAACAATAAGCGCTGTTACCTTCAACAATAAGGCTGTTACCTTCAACAATAAGGGCTGTTACCTTCAACAGTAAGCGTTGTTACCTTCAACAGTGAGCGTTGTTACCTTCAACAGTGAGCGCTGTTACCTTCAACAATAAGCGCTGTTACCTTCAACAATAAGCGATGTTACCTTCAACAATAAGCGCTGTTACCTTCAACAATAAGCGCTGTTACCTTCAACAGTAAGCACTGTTACCTTCAACAGTAAGCGCTGTTACCTTCAACAATAAGCGCTGTTACCTTCAACAGTAAGCGCTGTTACCTTCAACAATAAGTGCTGTTACCTTCAACAGTAAGCGCTGTTACCTTCAACAGTAAGCGCTGTTACCTTCAACTATAGGTTTTGGTTTTGCTGGGAGGTTGTGGACGGGGATGGCGGATGTGTGTAAGCATTTGCCTCTGGTGCAAAAGGTTTGAATCAAGTGATAGAAAGTTGCTTTTGAGATTTTAGTTTAAAGCCAATCCCGAACCTTAACCCTTACCTTAACTATTATAAGTTAATTCCTAACCTTAAGATTTCGTCGTCAATACCTAAAGTTAACCCAAACCTTATCCATTATGAATTAATGTCTAAACTTAACCTTAAACACTTCGAAATTTGACATTTGGAACATCTTCTAAAATGGATGAACGTCTGATTGCGATGTGAGACTGTAAAAGCTTGTTGATATTTCAGTTGCCTTCCATAGTTTCCCACATTGGCTTGTGAAGATTGGGGCAAACGTGGGGTGTTATGTGGGAAATGTTCATTTGTGAGTATGTACTGAATAAGTGTGTTGGATATGTGTGCGTGTGTGTGTGTGTGTGTGTGTGTGTGTGTGTGTGTGTGTGTGTGTGTGTGTGTGTGTGTGTGTGTGTGTGTGTGTGTGTGTGTGTGTGTGCGTGCGTGCGTGCGTGCGTGCGTGCGTGCGTGCGTGCGTGAGTGAGTGCGTGCGTGAGTGAGTGAGTGAGTGAGTGTGTGCGTGAGTGCGTGCATGAGTGCGTGAGTGAGTGCATGCGTGTGTGTGCGTGCGTGTGTGCGTGCATGCGTGTGTGAGTGCGTGCGTGTGTGAGTGCGTGTGTGAGTGCGTGCGTGTGTGAGTGCGTGCCCATGAAAAAGAGAGCCTCTACTCACCCCCTTCTCTCTCCCAGCTCTGATTACTGCTGTTTTGGCAGCTGACTCTAAGTAATGGACGCCTGTCAGGGAAATTTGTAGCTGTCTCCTTTACAGAGGCTCTTCATTCCAATCAGCAACTGTCACCTCAGCCTGCATGTCTCATTATTAATGACCACTGGCCAAGGAGTGCAGCAACCCAGTAGACTGAGGCCAGCAGAAAGACAAAGGCCCTCTGCTTAAACCAACGGTAGAAGTCAAAGACATTGGAACATGGAAGCAGTTAGTTTGCTCAGTGTGTTCGTTTCCACGTAGATCTACAGTAGGATGACGTAATGTCAGGTGATATACTCTGGTTTCCACACCTGATATTTAGTCAAGGCCGAGGAGTTCATCGCTGAACAATGTCCTTCGTGAATCCTTATCTGATGTGATTGTGCTAGTAAATCTAAGGGTATTAATGAAAGATGGCCTTCGAGGGAGGAGACTACTAAAAGAAACGTTTGAAAGGCCAACATTTGTGCCTGTGACAGAAAAAGAAACAGTTGAGTAAGCGACTGGTGAGAGTGTGTGTGTGTGTGTGTGTGTGTGTGTGTGTGTGTGTGTGTGTGTGTGTGTGTGTGTGTGTGTGTGTGTGTGTGTGTGTGTGTGTGTGTGTGTGTGTGTGTGTGTGTGTGTGTGTGTGTGTGTGTGTGTGTGTGTGTGTGTGTGTGTGTGTGTGTGCGTGCGTGCGTGCGTGTGTGTGCGCACGCGTGCGTACGTGATATGGGGGCCATATTTCGACCAGGACATGGGCCCACAGCTGCACTGTAAATCACTCACCTCCGCTCATCAGGAGGGACCAAAATGGCTGCCATCCTTACCATGAACTAAGGAGGGGGGGGGGGGGGCTCTGCACCTGTCACTATATAACAAACACCTTTCTTCTCAAGTCCTTTCAACAAGTCACACTTATGGCTAAGAAAGACAAGACACACACCTAAACAGTACTAGTGTTACTCATTCACAATGGAGTTTCTAAAACCCCCACCATGATGTGGATTTATCATTGTGCATTATCAAAATACTATGACACTAATGTTTTCAGAATTCCCTACACTTGACAATCATGGACTATCACACGAGACACTGTTAATTAAATGTATCCTGATTGGTGCATTCAACTATGTAGCACAAAACACTTCCTGTCCATTTCCTGAATCAAGACGTAGCTTTTAGGACAGCTGAAATGAGTTGTAAATGATACATAACACCATACCCTTGAAAACGTGTCACAGGGTAGTTTAATCCCCCACAGGCCTCAAATTCAAATCTGGACGTCAAAGCCAGTTCCACTGCTTTTGTTCATTCTTCCCCTCTAATCAGGGACTGATTTAGACGTGGCACACCAGGTGGGCCATTAACTATCAAGTAGAACAGAAGACCAGCAGTACCCGGGACCTCGTAGGGTGAGATTTGAATACCCCTGCCCTACAGGTATAGAGGGCTCTGTAATTCTACTAATCTGATTATACATACAGTACCAGTCAAAGGTTTGGACACACCTACTCATCTTTATTTTTAAAATGTTCTACATTGAAGAATAATGGCAAATATAGAATATATTTGGATTTGTTTAACACTTGTTTGGTTACTACATGATTCCATCTGTGTTATTTCATAGTTTTGATGTCTTCAGTATTATTCTACAATGTGGAAAATAGTAAAAAATAAAGAAAAGCCCTTGAATGAGTCGGTGTGTCCAAACTTTAGACTGGTACTGTATACGTCAACTGAAGTTGACATGTACACATTTAGGTATTGCAATGCATTATGGTATTTAGGCATTGTGGGTCGCTCATTTGCGGTGGAATCTTCAAAATAATCAGAGTCCTGTTTAGTACAAAGGCTCATTAGATAACGACGTTTACATTTTTAGGAAGTCTTTTATCATTTACATTCCACTCCAGCTTCCTCATACTATTGTACTCAGGTTTTCCCTTTCCTCTAGCCGAATGTTTTGTAATGAGTTTCAATAGAGCAGAACTCGAGTTCACCCACATCAACGTTACGCCTACCAAACATCAATACTGGTACTTTATCTACGTGGGGTTAAGGACACTGAAAACACGGTCTGGTAAAATAAGAGGAAAGAGACAAACAGGTCTGTCTGGAGAATGTGTCTGCTGACAGACCATATGTTTGTGGGGAATCTGTTCTAATGCTGACAGACCATACGTTTGTGGGGAATCTGTTCTAATGCTGACAGACCATACGTTTGTGGGGAATCTGTTCTAATGCTGACAGACCATACGTTTGTGGGGAATCTGTTCTAATGCTGACAGACCATACGTTTGTGGGGAATCTGTTCTAATGCTGACAGACCATACGTTTGTGGGGAATCTGTTCTAATGCTGACAGACCATACGTTTGTGGGGAATCTGTTCTAATGCTGACAGACCATATGGGGAATCTGTTCTTGCTGACAGACCATACGTTTGTGGGGAATCTGTTCTAATGCTGACAGACCATATGTTTGTGGGGAATCTGTTCTAATGCTGACAGACCATACGTTTGTGGGGAATCTGTTCTAATGCTGACAGACCATTGTTTGTGGGGAATCTGTTCTAATGCTGACAGCGTTTGTGGGGAATCTGTTCTAATGCTGACAGACCATACGTTTGTGGGGAATCTGTTCTAATGCTGACAGACCATACGTTTGTGGGGAATCTGTTCTAATGCTGACATCTGATGCTGACAGACCATACGTTTGTGGGGAATATGTTCTAATGCTGACAGACCATATGTTTCTGGGTAATGTGTTCTAATGCTGACTGACCATAGGGGCACGTAGGGTGATTGTTTGTGGGGAATGTGTTAATGCTGACAGACCACGTAGGGTGATTGTTTGTGGGGAATGTGTTAATGCTGGCAGACCACGTAGGGTGATTGTTTGTGGGGAATGTGTTAATGCTGACTGACCATAGGGGCACGTAGGGTGATTGTGGTGCATACGAGATAGAGTCGAGCAATCAGAGATCCTTGTAGTCAGCTTGTGAGCGGTGATAAGATACAAACATTTCTACAAAAGTCTCCGTAGAAATAGACTATTTTTTTATTTAACCTTTATTTAATAGGCAAGTTAGTTAAGAACAAATCCTTATTTACAATGACGGCATTGGAACAGTGGGTTAACTGCCTTGTTCAGGGGCAGAACAACAGATTTTTACCTTGTCAGGTCAGGGATTCGATCCAGCAACCTTTCAGTTACTGGCCCAACGCTCTAACCACTAGACTACCTGCTGCCACAGACATCTTTATTTAAATGGTTTTAATCCTGTGTGTAAATACTTGTTTTTTAGGTTGAGTATCCAGAATGAAGGCGGTGAGTATAAGGTATGCATTTGTTCACTGATCTGTCGATGGGATTATCACAACCTACTATTAGGCTTTTTACCATTGATTACCCCACAGAAAAGGTTAAATGACACAATTAAGCATTGTATTAAGCCAAGTAATAAAGGCCTCATCGTAGGGTTAAACCCTTCCTTATATGGGTTTAAATCTACAAATGAACATCCATCACACTTTTGAGTGACTTTCTGTTAAATTGTTAAATCCAAGCAGTCCCTTCCATTCATTGTAATTGTTGTATTTCTTTGTGTGTTTACCTGCAGTGGAGCGGTCGGTCTGTGTGGGCCGCTCCTCCCACTGCCAAGTCATCACTCATTAGATAGAGCAAGGCGCTGTTTTGGCAACCGCCGCCTACCAGCAGCCAAACAAACTCATTTAATAATAGAAAACAAGACGAGAGAGGGGGGAGGAGGGAGCAGGGGGCTGATGATAATCTGTGTGGGTACAACAGCAAACCCTCCTCTAGAGGGGACTCGCCGCGGTTCAGTGAGATCTGAACCGGCATCAGTCAACAAGCGGGGCGCATTCCAGCGTGCTTCCTAGCGTTTGTGTTTATCAGTGGTTTTGGGTGTGTGTGTTTGTGTGAGCGGCAGTGGTGCATGGCCAGATAGCACATACCATGTTTCTATGGAATATCGCTTTAAGTTGAGTGGCCATTTGTGTGTGTGTGTGTGTGTGTGTGTGTGTGTGTGTGTGTGTGTGTGTGTGTGTGTGTGTGTGTGTGTGTGTGTGTGTGTGTGTGTGTGTGTGTGTGTGTGTGTGTGTGTGTGTGTGTGTGTGTGTGTGTGTGTGTGTGTGTGCGGCAGTGGTGCAGGGCCAGATAGCACATACCATTTTTCTATGGAATATTGCTTTAAGTTGAGTGGCCATTTATGTGTGTGTGTGTGTGTGTTACTCACAGCAGACAGAGCAGTGTGTTTTTCTTCAGGGGCGTTGGTGACCTCAGCTGACGCGGGCCAGGAAGTGGTGTGTGACCATTGCTCGTCACCTGCATGGGAGAGGCCAGGAAGGGTGTGAGTGTGTGTGAACGCGCACACATGTACTGGGAATCACGCTCCTGTTCTAAACACAAAACAGTTATGGTGTCTTTCCCTTCAGCCATGTTGTGAAAATCACAACAACTCATTCACCTCTCTGACACCTCAATCACTCCATTTTTCAACAACCATTTTCCTCAGCCATTGAAACCAACGCTTTACGACAGAGCTCAGTATCCAACTACATTGAAAAAAAGAGACATTCTTCCCCCATAGGCCCAGGGCCACTCAGAGGTCAGGGTCACGCAGAGGTCATGCAGCAGGCTAATGGGAGAGTTATGTGGAGAGAGAACATACTCAGAAAGAGCCAGCAGGAGGGCAAGTCTGGACAGGTCCTCTGGGAGGGAAACTAGTGTAGGTGGAGAGAGCAGGGAGGACAGGTAAGGGGAAGGTTAGAGTGCAGGGAGGACAGGTAAGGGGAAGGTTAGACTGCAGGGAGGACAGGTGAGGGGAAGGTTAGACTGCAGGGAGGACAGGTGAGGGGAAGGTTAGACTGCAGGGAGGACAGGTAAGGGGAAGGTTAGACTGCAGGGAGGACAGGTAAGGGGAAGGTTAGACTGCAGGGAGGACAGGTAAGGGGAAGGTTAGACTGCAGGGAGGACAGGTAAGGGGAAGGTTAGACTGCAGGGAGGACAGGTAAGGGGAAGGTTAGACTGCAGGGAGGACAGGTAAGGGGAAGGTTAGACTGCAGGGAGGACAGGTAAGGGGAAGGTTAGACTGCAGGGAGGACAGGTGAGGGGAAGGTTAGACTGCAGGGAGGACAGGTAAGGGGAAGGTTAGACTGCAGGGAGGACAGGTAAGGGGAAGGTTAGACTGCAGGGAGGACAGGTAAGGGGAAGGTTAGAGTGCAGGGAGGACAGGTAAGGGGAAGGTTAGACTGCAGGGAGGACAGGTAAGGGGAAGGTTAGACTGCATGGAGGACAGGTGAGGGGAAGGTTAGACTGCAGGGAGGACAGGTAAGGGGAAGGTTAGACTGCAGGGAGGACAGGTAAGGGGAAGGTTAGACTGCAGGGAGGACAGGTGAGGGGAAGGTTAGACTGCAGGGAGGACAGGTAAGGGGAAGGTTAGACTGCAGGGAGGACAGGTAAGGGGAAGGTTAGACTGCAGGGAGGACAGGTAAGGGGAAGGTTAGACTGCAGGGAGGACAGGTGAGAGAAAGGTTAGACAGCAGAGAGGACAGGTAAGGGGAAGGTTAGACTGCAGGGAGGACAGGTAAGGGGAAGGTTAGACTGCAGGGAGGACAGGTAAGGGGAAGGTTAGACTGCAGGGAGGACAGGTAAGGGGAAGGTTAGACTGCAGGGAGGACAGGTGAGAGAAAGGTTAGACAGCAGAGAGGACAGGTAAGGGGAAGGTTAGACTGCAGGGAGGACAGGTGAGAGAAAGGTTAGAGAGAAGGAGGTCTATTTATGGTGAAGGGCTTTCCTCTGATGTACAACATTAAGCTAATTTTGTTAACCAATCATTAATCTACTTATACTCGGAGATTGTACCCCAAACAATAACTGTTAGGCCTTCCCATAATACCTTACCAAGTACCATAGCCAAGACCTTCCAGACCACACACTGTACTGTGGGTATTATGCATATACATGATTGAACATATCGTTTGTACACATTAAACCCACTCACCTTGAATTAATCCATGTAAAACTCAAATGTATGCCAGAAGGCTCTGTCAGTGCTGTGAGCCAGCGTTGGATTGATTTACAAGTGATGTTTTGCCAATTCCTTAATGTGTTGTGAATTAGAAAAGGGGAAACAAGATGGCCCTCTCTGGGGAGCTGTTCCTTTGTCTGACCAGCAATAACGTTTAACACGTGTTTCAGTTTGTTATCTTCCGTCAGCATAGTTGACTGTGTGACCAATAATAATGTCTGTTCACTTCAGCTTTACCTCCCTCTGCTAGTCATCTGAGTGGAGAGGAGGAACTGCTGGGCGTGGTTTTATTCTCACTCACTCACCCTCACACACTAACTCACTCACTCACACACTCACTCACTCACTCACTCACTCACTCACTCACACTCACTCACTCACACACTCACTCACTCACTCACACACTCACTCACTCACTCACTCACTCACTCACTCACTCACTCACTCACTCACTCACTCACTCACTCACTCACTCACTCACTCACTCACTCACTCACTCACACACTCACTCACTCACTCACTCACACACTCACTCACTCACTCACTCACACACACACACTCACTCACTCACCCTCACATACTTACTCACTCACTCACTCACTCACTCACTCACACACTCACTCACTCACTCACTCACTCACTCACTCACTCACTCACCCACACTGACATTTGTGGTGAGACACACACAGACAGATACAAGTCAGGTTTGGTTTGGGTCTGTTTGTGCACAGCTGAGATGACGTTACAAGGCCAACAGTAAGAAAGTCCTGGCAGGTCGTACCTTCAGGGAGGAGAGGAGGACTGGAAGAAGGGAGGAGGAGGAGAGAGGAAAGGGTGTGGGGCCCTCCAGACTTGTGTAACCTGTGGTTTGCACCATGTCGACATGACAGAACAGAACCACCTCTTGGTATTAGGTACAGTATCTCACATTTCATCAGAGTAACCCTACCTGCTCTTCACCACGCACACACACACACACACACACACACACTAAAACACACACACACACACACACACACACACACACACACACACACACACACACACACACACACACACACACACACACACACACACACACACACACATACACACACACACACACATACATATACACACACACACCTCTTTGCACCTTCACTCCGTACACACACAGCTCCTTCATCCCCAAAAACCACACCAGCACCCTCCACACCCCTCCTTTTCACACTCTGTCTCCCCTCCCAGATTTCAGGAATTACACACTGTTGTCTTTAGTTTGTAGAATGTATGCCTGGCTGCCTCTGGCTGGAGCAGAGAGCTAGTGATAATAAGGTCAATATAAATTCATTATAGTATCAGTTGACGCAGCAGACAGCAGAAGAGTGTATGTCTGTGGCAGTGGTCATCTCCACGGGGCTGGAGAGTGGAGGAAGGATAGGTGGGTTGAAGTGTATGGCAGCTGGCCCCGCCTCCTGCACAAGGCCAACCAGAAAACTCATCTCTTATGCCTTGTCCGGGTTCCTCCGTGATTTAACTAATCATCATCACTCTTTTATCCAGAGCTTGTCAGGGGACCAGCAGAACCAGCTTTCATTGGTTGTCAGCGCTACAATAATTAATGCCGTCTGTGTCATCAAACTGTTTTTCCTGTTATCTCTCCTCCTGTTATCTCTCCTAAATGTCGGCAGAGAGGACAAGATGGTTGTTGGGTTTCGGGGCTCGACCACAGTGTTGTCCTTCTGGAATGGGTGTAATAAATGTCAGTGTGGGTCTTTATTCCGATGACTGAGCGTGGTGGTTTCAGAAGGTCATTTAACCTTTATTTAAGCAGGCAAGTCAGTTTTAAATTAAGAACAAATTCTTATTTACAATGACGGCCTACCCCGGGTGACACTGGGCCAATTGTGCGCCGCATTATGGGACTCCCAATCACAACTGGATGTGATACAGCCTGGATTTGAACCAGGGACTGCAGTGACACCTCTTGCACTGAGATGCAGTGTTTTAGACGAGTGCACTACTGGTGGTCAGGGTTTATACACATACTGAGTATTCATAGATAGATATGGGACACACACACACACACACACACACCCAGTCACACGGTGTTACCAGATATGTGAATGTGTATGTTACTGTTGCATACATTGTACAGTATACATTGTACAGTATGTGTGGATGCACACTGACATGTTTATGGGTGAGCATACATCTCCTTTCTCTTTCTGGTCTCTCTGCAGTGTCCCTCTCTCCCCTTCCCTCCCCCCTGCATTCACACTTTTTCAAATGAAGGCTGCTCTTTGGCCCTCACATTTATCCGGCAGCTTCCCCACAACACCACACCCCACCACACCACACCCCACCACACCACACCACACCCCACCACACCACACCCCACCACACCACACCACACCACGCCCCACCACACCCCCCCCACCACACCCCACCACACCCCACACCCACCCCGCCCCACCATGCCCCACCCCACCACACCACACCACACCACACCCCACCACACCCACACCACACCCCACCACACCCCACCACCCCACCACACCCCACCACACCCCACCCCACCACACCCCACCACACCACACCCCACCACACCCCACCCCACCCCCACCCCACCCCACCCCACCACACCACACCACACCGGCCGCCAGGAGACGGATAACATTACAGTGACAAATCCTTTTCTTCCACTTGCCTTTGTGTCTCCGTCCAAACAGTCCCTGTCAGTGGTTTTATGAGAGGGATTACCCATAATCCTCAGAGTCATCTGGACGCCTGCAGTCCCTGTTCCACAGTCCTCTGGGCTCCCATGGTGCCGAGTGGCTGGAAACTTCCTCAGCAGCCAGCCAATCAGCTGTCCTAATGAAGATTAGCATGGCAATGACATTGTAATCAGACTGGCTGGATCTCTTCACATCTTAGTCCGGAGCCATTGCTGGAAATAAGAGCCTGTTATTGGGCACTTGTTAGACAGATAAAGAAGATATTTAGGTTAATTACAAACACACACAATCACATTCAGACGCATGCACAGTACAAGTAAAACACACACACACACACACACACACACACACACACACACACACACACACACACACACACACACACACACACACACACACACACACACACACACACCTCACGGAGTGATATAAATACATGGTCCAGTACAGTATTGAATATAAATGTATTTTTATTGACAGTACCGTCATGGATTGGGGTTATAATGTGGTATTTCTATTGACAGTACTGTAGTGGATTGGGGTTATAATGTGGTATTTCTATTGACAGTACTGTAGTGGATTGGGGTTATAATGTGGTATTTCTATTGACAGTACTGTAGTGGATTGGGGTTATAATGTGGTATTTCTATTGACAGTACGTAATGGATTGGGGTTATAATGTGGTATTTCTATTGACAGTACTGTAATGGATTGGGGTTATAAGTACTGTAGTGGATTGGGGTTATAATGTGGTATTTCTATTGACAGTACTGTAATAGATTGGGGTTATAATGTGGTATTTCTATTGACAGTACTGTAATGGATTGGGGTTATAATGTGGTATTTCTATTGACAGTACTGTAGTGGATTGTTATTAGTGGTATTTCTATTGACAGTACTGTATGGATTGGGGTTATAATGTGGTATTTCTATTGACAGTACTGTAATGGATTGGGGTTATAATGTGGTATTTCTATTGACAGTACTGTAGTGGATTGGGGTTATAATGTGGTATTTATTGACAGTACTGTAATAGATTGGGGTTATAATGTGGTATTTCTATTGACAGTACTGTAATGGATTGGGGTTATAATGTGGTATTTCTATTGACAGTACTGTAATGGATTGGGGTTATAATGTGGTATTTCTATTGACAGTACTGTAATGGATTGGGGTTATAATGTGGTATTTCTATTGACAGTACTGTAATGGATTGGGGTTATAATGTGGTATTTCTATTGACAGTACTGTAGTGGATTGGGGTTATAATGTGGTATTTCTATTGACAGTACTGTATTTCTATTGACAGTACTGTTGGGGTTATAATGTGGTATTTCTATTGACAGTACTGTAGTGGATTGGGGTTATAATGTGGTATTTCTATTGACAGTACTGTAGTGATTTAGGTTATAATGTGGTATTTCTATTGACAGTACTGTAGTGGATTGGGGTTATAATGTGGTATTTCTATTGACAGTACTGTAGTGGATTGGGGTTTATAATGTGGTATTTCTATTGACAGTACTGTAATAGATTGGGGTTATAATGGTATTTCAAGACAGTACTGTAATAGGGGTTATAATGTGGTATTTCTATTGACAGTACTGAGGGACAATAAGTATTTCTATTGACAGTACTGTAGTGGATTGGTTATAATGTGGTATTTCTATTCCCTGTAATGGAGTTATAATGTGGTATTTCTATTGACCCTGTCAGAAAGA
The DNA here is from genome assembly GCF_036934945.1 of Oncorhynchus masou masou. Lineage (NCBI taxonomy): Eukaryota > Metazoa > Chordata > Actinopteri > Salmoniformes > Salmonidae > Oncorhynchus > Oncorhynchus masou. Next base: position 272,192 of record NW_027015222.1, read on the forward strand.
TTGACAGTACTGTAGTGGATTGGGGTTATATAATGTGGTATTTTTATTGACAGTACTGTAGTGGATTGTTATAATGTGGTATTTCTATTGACTACTTCATGGACAGTTATAATGTGGTATTTCTATTGACAGTACTGTAATAGATTGGGGTTATATAAATTTTTATTGACAGTCATGGATGAATGAGTCTAGGGTCATAATTGTTTTGGACAGCCCTGAAATGTGGCACAGGTTTTATGAAATGTGAGGGCTGTCAGGAGGGAAATGCTGAATGATCCCTGAAGGGACTTTTGAATGGAGAAAACTTCTCCCGGGCCCTGACAATACACTCTTAACAGCTATGTCTTCTGGCCCTGGCCTGTGGAAAAATCCCCATTCGGTCATGCATGAATGAGTCTGAATTGGCCCTGAAATGTGGATTTATGAAATGTGAGGGAAAATGCTGAATGATACTGAGGACTTTGAATGGAGCTGTGTAGCTGTGTAGCTGTTTTGGATGTTAATGGTTTGGTAATGATTCTGAGTGAACCAGGTGGCTGTCAAGGAATCTGCAAGGGAACAGAATGTCATGAGGGAACCAATCTGATGAAGTCCCTCTCGGAGGGGGAAGACTAATGCCCATGCTCTCAATTGAGACTGCCGTGTGCCGAGCCACAAGCTGGGCCAAATGGAATTAAGGAAACACGGAAACGTTTACCGAGAGGTTGGTTTAGGCAGCGATGTCTGTGTGGGACTCAACAAAAATCAATTTGCCAACTTCCAAATCTAGTCCATGATTAATGAGAGGTTAATTTCATGGTCGAAGCGTCAATTTCCTCTCCGAAAATGAGATCTATTCCCCGATGCCAGCAGACTGGTGGAATATAGAAGTGTTCTGAAACCTTTGGGAACTTACATGATATGTCTTTCCACCACACATTGCTCTTGCTCTTTCTCTCTCAACCTGTGGGAGGGCGAGGGAAGAGGGGGGAAAAGGTTCTTGGATCATGTTGTATCCTGTTTAATATTAAATCCTGCACCTTCAGAAAGTATTCACAACCCCTTGTGTTACAACCCCTTGTGTTACAACCCCTTGTGTTACAACCCCTTGTGTTACAACCCCTTGTGTTATAACCCCTTGTGTTACAACCCCTTGTGTTACAACCCCTTGTGTTATAACCCCTTGTGTTACAACCCCTTGTGTTACAACCCCTTGTGTTACAACCCCTTGTGTTATAACCCCTTGTGTTACAACCCCTTGTGTTACAACCCCTTGTGTTATAACCCCTTGTGTTATAACCCCTTGTGTTACAACCCCTTGTGTTACCCCTTGTGTTACAACCCCTTGTGTTACAACCCCTTGTGTTACAACTCCTTGTGTTACAACCCCTTGTGTTATAACCCCTTGTGTTACAACCCCTTGTGTTACAACCCCTTGTGTTACAACCCCTTGTGTTACAACCCCTTGTGTTACAACCCCTTGTGTTACAACCCCTTGTGTTATAACCCCTTGTGTTATAACCCCTTGTGTTACAACCCCTTGTGTTACAACCCCTTGTGTTACAACCCCTTGTGTTACAACCCCTTGTGTTACAACTCCTTGTGTTACAACTCCTTGTGTTACAACCCCTTGTGTTATAACCCCTTGTGTTACAACCCCTTGTGTTACAACCCCTTGTGTTACAACCCCTTGTGTTACAACCCCTTGTGTTACAACCCCTTGTGTTACAACCCCTTGTGTTACAACTCCTTGTGTTACAACCCCTTGTGTTACAACCCCTTGTGTTATAACCCCTTGTGTTATAACCCCTTGTGTTATAACCCCTTGTGTTATAACCCCTTGTGTTACAAATCCTTGTGTTACAACCCCTTGTGTTATAACCCCTTGTGTTACAACCCCTTGTGTTATAACCCCTTGTGTTACAACCCCTTGTGTTACAACCCCTTGTGTTATAACCCCTTGTGTTACAACCCCTTGTGTTCTGTTAAAGCCTGAACTTAAAATGGATTACGTTTAGATTTTTTTTGTCTTTGGCTTTAACACAATGCCCCATAATGTCAAAGTGGAATTTCGTTTTTTGAAATTTGTACTAAATAATAAAGAATCAAAGCTCAAATGTCTTGAGTCAATAAGTATTCAACCCTTTTGTTATGGCATGCCGAAATATGTATGTTTAACATGATTTATGAATGACTACCTCATCTATGTGTGCCACACATACAATTATCTGTAAGGTCCCTCAGTTGAGCAGTGACTTTCAAACACAGATTCGACCACAAAGACCAGGGAGGTTTTCCAATACCTCGCTGATTGGCACTGATTGGTAGACATTGAATATCCCTTTGAGCATTCACTTTGGAAGGTGTATCAATGCACCCAGTCACTACAAAGATACAGGCCTCCTTCCTAACTCGGTTACCGCTCAGGGATTTCACCATGAAGCCAACGGTGACTTTAAAACAGTTACAGAGCTTAATGGCTGTTATGGGAGAAATCGGAGGTTGGATCAACAACATTGTAGTTACTCCACAATACTAACCTACATGACAGTGAAAAGAAGGAAGCTTATACAGAAAAAAACATTTTCCAAAATATGCATCCTGTTTGCAACAAGGCACTAAAGTAATACTGCAAAAAATGTGGCAAAGCAATTCACTTTTTGTCCTGAATACAAGGTGTTATGTTTGGGGCATATCCACTACAACACACTACTGAGCACCACTGTTATCACGACTTCCGCCGAAGTCGGTTCCTCTCCTTGTTCGGGCGGCATTCGGTGGTCGACGGTCTACTAGCCATCGCCAATCCACCTTTCATTTTCCATTTGTTTTATCTTGTTTTCCCACACACCTGGTTCACATTTCCCTCATTACTTGTTTTACCCCCCATGTCTGTGTGTGATATTGTTTGATGTAAGTTCTTGTGCACATTGTGACTGGTGCGCGATGGGTTTTGTACCATATTTAGTTATTCTGGATGCCGTTGGTTGATAGAATTAAACTGCTCCTGTTATTACCCAGTTCTGCTCTCCTGCGTCTGACTTCCTTGCCACCGGTTACGCACCCCTTACAACTCTCCATATTTTCAAGCATAGTGGTGGCTGCATCATGTTATGGGTACACTTGTTATTATTCATTCTGAGGAGTTTTTGAGGATAAAAAATAAACGGAGCTAAGCACAATCAAAATCCTGTAGGAAAACCTGGTTCAGTCTGCTTTCCACCAGAAATTGGTAGATTAATTCACCTTTCAGCAGGACAATAACCTAAAACACAAGGCCAAATCTACACCGGACTTGCTTACCAATAAGACAGTGAATGTTCCTGAGTGGGCAAGTTACAGTTTTGACTTAGATCTGCTGGCAAGACCTGAAAATGGTTGTCTAGCAATGATCAACAACCAATTTGACAGAGCTTGAAGTATTTTGATAGGAATAATGGGCAAATATTGTACAAATCTGGTGAGGAAAACTCTTAGAGACTTACCCAGAAATACTCACAGTTGTAATCGCTGCCAATGGTGATTCTAACATGTATTGATTCAGGGGTGTGAATACTTATGTTAATGAGATATTTCTGTATTTTATTTTTAAGAAGAAAAAAACAACAATGTTTTCACTTTGTCACTATGTGGTATTGTGTGTAGATGGGTGAGGGGGAACAAAAACAATTCAATCCATTTTGAGTTCAGGCTGGAACAAGTAAATGTGTAATAAATCAAATGGTATGAATACTTTCTGAAGGCCCTCTACGTCATGTGGCGTCGCACACGAAAACACGGTTAATTAAATGGAACCACTGGCACGTTCATGACTTCCCCTCTTCACAGCTGGAGGAAATATGGAGTGCTGCTGTTACACCCCGGACTACAGGTCCAGAGTAAACAGGAGGGTAAGTGTGAGAGTAACACCATGGATGGAACGTTTCAGTGTGACGGGGAGAATGAGTTCATACAGAACGAGGTGGCTGATTACAGAAGGAACACAGGAATAAAAACATGCAATAACTCAATATCTTCCTGTTTTAACCTCCAATAAGATCCAAGACGCTGATCCTCTGATCATCAACACGAGGGCCCCACAGGGGTGCATGCTCAGCCACCTCCTGTACTCGCTGTTCACCCATTGCTGTGTGGCCACGCACGTCTCCAACTCAATTATCAAGTTTGCTGACAACACAACAGTGCCAGGCCTGATTACCAACAACGACGAGACAGCCTACAGGGTAAGAGGTGAGAGCCCTGGTGGAGTGGTGTCAGGAAAATAACCTCTCCCTCAACGTCAACAAAATGAAGGAGATGATCGTGGACTACTGGAGACAGCAGAGAGAGCACACCCCCATCACATCGACAGGGCCGCAGTGGAAAGGGTCAAAACTTTATATTCCTCGGTGTGCACATCACTGACAACCTGAAATGGTCAGTGGAAAGGGTCAAAACTTTCACAACCAACAGCATGGTGTAGAAGGCACAACAGCGCCTCTTCAACCTCTGCAGGTTAAAGAAAATTGGCTTGTCACCTAAGACCCTCACAAACTCCTACAGATGCACTATCGAGAGCATTCTGCCCGGCTGTATCACCGCCTGGTATGGCAACTGCACTGCCCACAACCACAGGGCTCCTCTAGAGGGTGGTGCTCTCACAGTTGATTTCTTCAAACCAAGCTGCTTACCTATTGCAGATTCAGTCTTCCCAGCCTGGTGCAGGTCGTTCGCGTGGTGGCTCGTTAGCTAACTAGCTAACTAACTAGCTAGCTAACATTGAACCTATTTGGTTAGCTCTTTAGCTACCTGCAGATTCCTACTACAGCTATGAACATGTTTGTATTGGTAGGAGTATGAGTTGGGATTATTCCAGTTCATTGTTTAGCTAGCTAGCTACATGTTTGAACAAAAGACTCCACTTTGCCAGATGATTGATTACATAACCCATCAAGTTTGCCAGGTGTGTCTGGGAGTGATTACGGCCATCTACTGTATTTCATAAACACGTGTACATGTCTAGACAATAGTGACCCATCCACTTAGCTAGATGTGGCTGGGGGTTGGTTATCGCATTTCCTTCACATGACCCATCGATTTATACAAGTGTGTCGGGTAAGTGTCATCTAATAACTATTAAATATTTTTATCTGGACACTTTCTGTTTTTGATATTTCTACTATGTAAGTAACCGTTTCACTGTACCATTTCCACCTTCTGTATCCTGTGCATGTGACAAACATCGTGTGTTTACCAGAGACAGTAATGTGAAGAACAACATGACCTAAATCAAAGTCAGATTAGGATATAGACCAAGGACTAGATAAAGTGTATTTTTACCTGGAGTTTATCCTTATTGTAAGCTACTACTTTTATCACTTTTAGTCTTGAAATCTGCGGATGTTTACTAAACTACTCACTCTGTTTAGCACATGGCCTCACATGTGAATTGCTTAAAGAGATTGGTGGGGATAAGGCTTAAGAGGGTGTGAATGATGCTGACTGGGTTTAGACAAAGAAGGGTTCACCATATACAGTGAGGGGAAAGAAGTATTTGATCCCCTGCTGATTTGGTACGTTTGCCCGCTGACAAAGAAATGATCAGTCTATACTTTTAATTGTAGGTTTATTTGAACAGTGATGGACAGAATAACAACAAAAATGTTATGAATTGATATGCATTTTAATGAGGGAAATAAGTATTTGACCCCTCTGCAAATCATGACGTTTCTTGTAGTTGGCCACCAGGTTTGCACACATCTCAGGAGGGATTTTGTCCCACTCCTCTTTGCAGATCTTCTCCAAGTCATTAAGGTTTTGAGGCTGACATTTGGCAACTCGAACCTTCAGCTCCCTCCACAGATTTTCTATGGAATTAAGGTCTGGAGACTGGCTAGGCCACTCCAGGACCTTAATGTGCTTCTTCTTGAGCCACTCCTTTGTTGCCTTGGCCGTGTGTTTTGGGTCATTGTCATGCTGGAATACCCATCCACGACCCATTTTCAATGCCCTGGCTGAGGGAAGAAGGTTCTCACCCAAGATTTGACGGTACATGGCCCCGTCCATCGTCTCTTTGAGGCGGTGAAGTTGTCCTGTCCCCTTAGCAGAGAATCACCCCCAAAGCATAATGTTTCCACCTCCATGTTTGATGGTGGGGATGTGGTTCTTGGAGTCGCATGAACTTTTCCTCCTCCTCCAAACACGGCGAGTTGAGTTGATGCCAAAGAGCTCCATTTTGGTCTCATCTGACCACAACACTTTCACCCAGTTGTCCTCTGAATCATTCAGATGTTCATTGGCAAACTTCAGACGGGCATGTATATGTGCTTTCTCGAGCAGGGGGACCTTGTGGGCGCTGCAGGATTTCAGTCATTCACGGCGTAGTGTGTTACCAATTGTTTTCTTGGTGATTATGGTCCCAGCTGTCTTGATCATTGACAAGATCCTCCCGTGTAGTTCTGGGCTGATTCCTCACCGTTCTCATGATCATTGCAACTCCACGAGGTGAGATCTTGCATGGAGCCCCAGGCCGAGGGAGATTGACAGTTCTTTTGTGTTTCTTCCATTTGCGAATAATCGCACCAACTGTTGTCTCCTTCTCACCAAGCTGCTTGGCGATGGTCTTGCAGCCCATTCCAGCCTTGTGTAGGTCTACAATCTTGTCCCTGACATTCTTGGAGAGCTCTTTGGTCTTGGCCATGGTGGAGAGTTTGGAATCTGATTGATTGATTGCTTCTGTGGACAGGTGTCTTTTATACAGGTAACAAACTGAGATTAGGAGCATTCCCTTTAAGAGTGTGCTCCTAATCTCAGCTCGTTACCTGTATAAAAGACACCTGGGAGACAGAAATCTTTCTGATTGAGAGGGGTCAAATACTTATTTCCCTCATTAAAATGCAAATCAGTTCATAACAATTTTGACATGCATTTTTCTGGATTTTTTTGTTGTTATTCTGTCTCACTGTTCAAGTAAACCTACCATTAAAATTATAGACTGGTCAATTCTTTGTAAGTGGGCAAACGTACAAAATCACACATATATATATATATATATATATATATATATATATATATATATATATATATATATATATATATATATATACAGTACCAGTCAACAGTTTGGTCACACCTACTCATTCAAGGGTTTTCTTTAATTTTAGTATTTTCTACATTGTAGAATAATAGTGAAGACATCAAAACTATGAAATAACACATATGGAATCACGTTAGTAACCATAAACATTTTAGATTTTCGATTCTTCATAGTAGCCACCCTTTGTCTTGATGACAGCTTTGCACACTCTTGACATTCTCTCAACCAGCTTCATGAGGAATGCTTTTCCAACAGTCTTGAAGGAGTTCCCACATATGCTAAGCACTTATTGGCTGCTTTTCCTCACTCTGCGGTCTAACTCATCCCAAACCATCTCAATTGGGTTGAGGTCGGGTGATTGTGGAGGCCAGGTCATCTGATGCAGTGCTCTATCACTGTCATTGGTCAAATTGCCCTTACACAGCCTGGAGGTGTGTTTTGGGTCATTGTCCTGTTGGAAATTCAAGTGCAAACCAGATGGAATGGCATATCACTGCAGAATGCTGTGATACAGTAGCCATGCTGGTTAAGTGTGCCCTGATTTCTAAATAAATCAGTGACAGTGTCACTAGCAAAGCACCACCATACCATCATATCTCCTCCTCCATGCTTCACAGTGTGAACCACACATACAGAGATCATCCGTTCACCTACTCCGTGTCACAGAAAGACATGGCGGTTGGAACCAAAAATCTCAAAGACCAAAGGACAGATTTCCACCGGTCTAATGTTCATTGCTAGTGTTTCTTGGCCCAAGCAAGTCTCTAATTATTATTGTGTCCTTTAGTAGTGGTTTCCTTGCAGCAATTTGACCATGAAGGCCTGATTCACACAGTCTCCTATGAACAGTTAGTGTTGAGATGTGTCTGTTACTTGAACTCTGTGAAGCATTTATTTGGGCTGGAATCTGAGGTGCAGTTAACTCTTATGAACTTATCCTCTCCAGCAGAGGTAACTCTTTGCCTTCCTTTTCTGTGGCGGTCCTCATGAGAGCCAGTTTCATCATAGCGCTTGATAGTTTGTGCGACTGCAATTGAAGAAACTTTAAAAGTTCTTGAAATTTTCCGCATTGACTGACCTTCATATTTTAAAGTAATGATGGACTGTCATATCTCTTTGCTTATTTGAGCTGTTCTTATCATAATGTGGACTTGGTCATTTACCAAATTGGGCTATCTTCTGTATACCACCCCTACCTTGTCACAACACAACTGATTGGCTCAAATGCATTAAGAAGGAAAGAAATTCCACAAATTCACTTTTAACATGGCACACCTGTTAATTGAAATTCCAGGTGACTACCTCATGAAGCTGGTTGAGAGAATGCCAAGAGTATGCAAATCTGTCATCAAGGCAAAGGGTGGCAACTTTGAAGAATCTAACATTTGATTTGCTTAAAACTTTTTGGTTACTACATGATTCCATATGTGTTATTTCATAGTTTTGATGTCTTCACTATTATTCTACAATGTAGAAAATAGTCAAAAATATTGAAAAACCCTTGAATGAGTAGGTGTGTCCAAACTTTAGACTGGTCTGTATATAAAAATATGTTTTAAGTGAGAAGTAGGCATTTGTCTGAAGCCTAAAAAGAAAGTAAATTCACATGAGCACCCATGCTCTACCAAAGTTTTCCAGCACACAGCTTTGACCTACTACAGTAGCTATGTTGGTTTATTCTACTTCAAACAATGTGCATGCAGGTTGCTTGGGATTCAAACCTTGATGAGTAGAGGTGTCCAAACCTTTGACTGGTATAGTATATATTTACACTACCGTTCAAAGGTTTGGGGTCACTTTCCAGAGTCGCCTCTTCAATGTTGACGTTGAGACTGGTGTTTTGCGGATACTATTTAATGAAGCTGCCAGTTGAGGACTTGTGAGGCATCTGTTTCTCAAACAGATGTCCTCTTGCTCAGTATAGTAAGAGACTGAGGTGTTTCAGAAGAAAGTGCTTTGTTTCTGGCCATTTTGAGCCTGTAATCGAACCCACAGATGTGATACTCCAGATTCTCAACCAGTCTAAAGAAGGCCAGTTTAATTGCTTCTTTAATCAGAATAATAGTTTTCAGCTATGCTAACATAATTGCAAAAGGGTTTTCTAATGATCAATTAGCCTTTTAAAATGATAAACTTGGATTAGCTAACACAACGTGCCATTGGAACACAGGAGTGATGGTTGCTGATAATGGGCCTCTGTACGCCTATGTAGATATTCCATTCAAAATCAGCCATTTCCAGCTACAATAGTCATTTACAACATTAACAATGTCTACACTGTATTTCTGATCAATTTGATGTTATTTTAATGGACCAAATTTTTCCCTTTCTTTCAAAAACAAGGACATTTGTGACTAAGTGACTCCAAACTTTTGAACGGTAGTGTATATATATTACAGACTCTAACATTGCTCATTCTGACATGTCTAATTTCTTGTTATTTAAAAATAAATGTTTGACTGTGTGTGTATTGTTATTGTATTGCTAGATATTACTGCACTGTTGGAGCTAGAAACATAAGAATTTGCTGCACCTGAGATAACAACAAAACTGTGTACTGCAAAACAATAAACTTTGATTTGAATTGACACCAAAAAAAAAAAGTCAACATTGACACATCAGCTGATATCTCAAAGTGATGTACAGAAACCCAGCCTAAAACCCCAAACAGCAAGCAATGCATAGAAGCACGGTGGTTAGGAAAAACTCCCTAGAAAGGAGAAGAAACCTAGAGAGGAACCAGGCTATGTGGGGTGGCCAGTCCTTTTCTGGCTGTGCCAGATTATAACAGAACATGGCCAAGATGTTCAAATGTTCATAAATGACCAGCAGAATAATAATAAGGCAGAACAGTTGAAACTGGAGCAGCAGCCCAGGTGGACTGGGGACAGCAAGGAGTCATCATGTCAGGTAGTCCTGGGGCATGGTCCTAGGGCTCAGGTCCTCTGAGAGAGAAGGAGAGAATTAGAGGGCCAGGACACCGAATTGGACAGGAAGTACTCCAGATATAACAAACTAACCCCAGCCCCTGACCATAAACTACTGCAGCATAAATACTGGAGGCTGAGACAGGAGGGGTCAGGAGACACTGTGGCCCCATCCGAGGACACCCCCGGACAGGGCCAAACAGGAAGGATATAACCCCACTGACCCAGCCCCCACACCACTTTATGTTTATGTAGCCTATGGAACACATCAATGGGAATCAACCAGTGGAGGCTGCTGATGGGAGGATATAATAATGTCTGTAATGGAGTACAGTGGATGGAATGGCGTGTAAGGGATGGAATGGAGTGTACGGAATGGAATGACTGAATGGAGTGTAAGGGATGGATGGAACGGAGTGTAAGGGATGGAACGGAGCGTAAGGGATGGAACGGAGCGTAAGGGATGGAACGGAGCGTAAGGGATGGAACGGAGCGTAATGGATGGAACGGAGGAGGGATGGAACGGAGCGTAAGGGAGGGATGGAACGGAGCGTAAGGGATGGAATGGAGCGTAAGGGATGGAATGGAGCGTAAGGGATGGAACGGAGCGTAAGGGATGGGACGGAGCGTAAGGGATGGGACGGAGCGTAAGGGATGGGATGGAGCGTAAGGGATGGAGCGTAAGGGATGGAGATGTATGGATGGGGATGGATGGGAGTGTTCACACAATTGGCCCAATTGTAAATAAGAATTTGTTCTTAACTGACTTGCCTGGTTAAACAAATAATAATAAAAGAGTAATTTAAGTGTAATTGCTAAGGAGTCGACAGGAGCCAATGAAGACCTGGCCAACTTGTAATAAGGATGTCTGTTTGCTCAAATGGAGAATGGCTGAGTCAACATTGTGGTGTCCATGGATGGTAGCACATAGAAAGGTAAGCACACAAACTTTTCTCTCACACACACAAACCGTCATGTTGGGAGGGCCATAATTCCCCATGTGAAGCGGTCCCTCCAGAGTGCTTATTTATATCCCTTGTCACTTCAGACCAGGGTCGTAAATCCTGCCATGCTTACCAAGCACAAATTTCCCCTTCATCAGGGATCCACACCCTGTGGAAGCACCAGTCGGAGCCCTGAAATACAGCCCAGTGACTAGAACAGGTTGTAACCTACTGGGAGCAATGCAGCAGACACAACATGTGAACACACACACACACACACACACAAAAGATGGATCCTATTACTAACTTAACCTGATTGTTACAGTGGAATTATAACTCATTATAACCTACATATTAAATACATATCTTTGTTATTACTATGGAATAGCATCACCTCCATATCATTGATAGTAGTGATTAAGTATTAGCTTATTCACTGTGTCTATCCTGCATGATCCAGAGGGTGGAGTAATGAACCACATCATTTATGGTCAAGTGTAACATAGTATATGCTTCTTCTCATGCCACACACTGCCGTCCTCTTTCTTCCCCACACCCCATAAAGGTTCCTCTCTGTCTGTGTGTGTGTGTGTTTAACTATACTTGTGGGGACCAGAAGTCCCCACAACAATAGTAAACAAACACAAAATTGACCAAATGGGAACATTTCGTTAGTCCCCTCAAGGTCAAATGCTATTTCTAGGGGGTTTGTGTGTCCACAGAGCTAATAGGATGTATCACTGTAATTAGCCATGAGAGAGAGAGGATGACTGCATTCAGTCAGACCCAGTTGTTGGTCTTAGCTAGCAAGCAAGCAAGCAGGCAGGCAGGCAGACAGGTCTCTGGCCTGGCAACAGTAAATATCTCCCAGTTACAGCTCTGCACTGTGGCTCACCTTCCAGTCTCAGCTCCCAGTCTCAGCTCTGTGGCTCTGCATCAGCTTTATCTGGCGCGCACACACACACACACACACACACACACACACACACACACACACACACACACACACACACACACACACACACACACACACACACACACACACACACACACACACACACACACACACACACACACACACACACACACACACACACACACAAATGTGTTAACGCATACACACACACCCACACATAGCCTATACATATACACACATATGTACATTCTGTACACATTACAAACATGCAAGTGTGCAAACACACACACACACACACACACACACACAAACACACAGGAAAAGGTGTGAGCAGGAATCACACAAATATAATAATGCAATTCCTTCCACACGACTTACTTGCTGTGCTATCAGAGAGGTGAGAAAGCAGCTTGTCAGCACAGGCCGGGGAGCAGCCTGGGGCTAGAGTTGGAGCTGCTCGGGCTTCCTGACGCTGTCTGGATCCAGTGTGACAGGTGAGGCCCGAGGCTAACGGCAGCACCGGGTACATGTTTCCACAGAGGCCTGAGGGTAATGCGAATGTAAATTGACTTGGGTGAGCGTTAGATCAGCTCAGTGCTCATAATGTACTGCTGGAAGCACAGTTTAGTCCATCGACATGGAATGGTTGTTGCATTGCTATTAGCAGTGGTTAGCTATTAGCTTGTGGCAAACCAGCTGGCTTTTTTTATATTTTATTTACTTGAGTAGCATGAGTACTCAGTCTAAGGGAACACAGGCCTAATAAAGACCATTAGAAAAGGCAATTAACAAAGAGGAAAGTATGTAAATAGCACTCATTAAGAATAAAGATTGGATATTCTTTTCAAACAGTTACTGTTTAGTAGCTTAGTTGCTAGTGGATCTGAATCTGAGAAACGTCCTATAGCTTTGTGTATTGGATGGCAGGGCTGCTTTCCACGGGAGTTGGTTGTCACTGTGCTGTATTAACATCAGTGCGTTGCTGTGAATTGATGACAACATTTTAGACGAGGACAAACATGGACCTGTTGATGTTCAGGTACAGTTGAAGTCAGAGGTTTATATTTTGTAATTTTACCTTCATTTTACTAGGCAGGTCAGTTAAGAACAAATTCTTATTTTCAACGACAGCCTAGGAACAGTGGGTTAACTGCCTGTTCAGGGGCAGAATGACAGATTTGTACCTTGTCAGCTCGGGGATTTGAACTTGCAACCTTTCGGTTACTAGTCCAACGCTCTAACCACTAGGCTACCCTGCCACCCCATGTAAGCTTAGGTTCCAGTGGGTCAGTGGTACAATTCCAGTGGGTCAGAAGTTTACATACACAGCATGAAAAATACCATAAAATGATGTCATGGCTTTAGAAGCCTCGGATAGGCTAATTGACATAATTTGAGTCAATTCGAGGTCCTGTGAATGTGTTTCGAGGCCTATCTTCAAACTCAGTGCCTCTTTTCTTGACATCATGGGAAAATCAAAAGAAATCAAGATCTCAGAAAAAGAATTGTAGAATAAAATTGTAGACCTCCACAAGTCTGGTTTATCCTTGGGAACAATTTCCAAACTCCTGACAGTACCACGTTTGTCTATACAAACAATAGTACGCAAGTATAAACACCATAAACGCAGCCGTCATACCACTCAGGTTGGAGACGTGTTCTGTCTCCTAGAGGTGAATGTACTTTGGTGCGAATAGTGCAAATCAATTCCAGAACAACAGCAAAGGACCTTGTGAAGATGCTGGAGGAAATGGGTACAAAAGTATCTATATATATCCAGTAAAACGAGTCCTATATCGACATAACTTGAAAGGCCGCTCAGCAAGGAAGAAGCCACTGCTCCAAAACCGCTATAAAAAAAGCCAGACTATGGTTTGCAACTGCACATGGGGACAAAGATCGTACTTTTTGGAGAAATGTCCTCTGGTCTGATTAAACAAAAATAGAACGGTTTGGCCATAATGACCATCGTTATGTTTGGAGGAAAAAGGGTGAGGTTTGCAAGCCGAAGAACACTATCCCAACCGTGAAGCATGGGGGTGGCAGCATCATGTTTTGGGGGTGGCAGCATCATGTTGTGGGGGTGCGTTGCTGCAGGAGGGACTGGTGCACTTCACAAAATAAATGGCATCATAAAGAAAGAAAATTATGTGGATATATTGAAGCAACATCTCAAGAAATCAGTCATGAAGTTAAAGCTGGGTTGCAAATGGGTCTTCCAAATGGACAATGACCCCAAGCATACTTCTAAAGTTGTGGCAAAATTGCTTAAGGACAACAAAGTCAAGGTATTGGAGTGGCCATCACAAAGCCCTCAATCCTATAGAAGATTTGTGGGCAGAACTGAAAAAGCATGTGCTGGCAAGGAGGCCTACAAACCTGACTTAATTACACCCGCTCTGTCAGGAGGAATGGGCCAAAATTCAACCAACTTATTGTGGGATGCGTGTGGAAGGTTACCCAAAATGTTTGACCCAAGTTAAACAATTTAAAGGCAATGCTACCAAATACTAATTGAGCAGGAATGTCAGGAATTGTAAAACAAAAACAACAACAATAAAACAGAGTTTAAATGTATTTGACTAAGGTGTATGTAAACTTCAGACTTCAACCGTATATGTTCTATATCTTTGATGTTTTGGGGTTTCCATGAACTAAGCCGGTTGTTGCAGAGTGAAGAAAGAGGCATGCACTGTAGGCTATACTATCCAGATGTTACACTTTATTAATAGATTCAGCTCATTTCAATACTTTTCAACAGAGAAGTTGTATGTATGTACAGTATGTGTCATTGATATTATACATACAGTAAACAAACCATGAATAAAATAAACGGAGGCAAATTGAATAATATTACGAAGTATCGTTACATTTCACATTCTAATAAAAAATATTGTATATATTTCATGTTAGCTTATGAGATAAGTACTGTTATAATGACGTAAGAAAATGGCCAAAACACCAAGTAGGCAAACAGAGGCAAAGTGCTGCATAGACTCTTGATTTCCTCTAAAGAACATTCATCTAACACTTACACTAGTGAGTCATTTAATGGCAACAGAAAAGTCAAGCCAAGATTTCAGAAGTTAGTCAGTGTTAATCTTCCAAATGTCAGAGTCATTATCTTACATCTTCTCTGTGAAACCATTTCTTCAGACTACTTCTTGAATTCCACTCCATTTTCTTCGCAAACTTGTATACGCATCCAAAGAGATCAGGGAACATTGTCAATATGTCAACAGAATCCGCATCCTCAGTGCTTCAGAGAAAGAGAGAGACAAAATATTCAACCACCTTCAATGGTAAGAGAGTAAATAAAGTTCATGTACATGTTTTTAGACAAAACTATTAATATGTCTTACTAGTGCTCATGAAGGTTGCGTATGAAGCGCAACAAACCCAATGTGTTGTCTGGGTAGGCCTTCTTTTTACCATCCAACTTGTTCATCAACTCAGGCGGCATCTGTGTACACAAATAAATAACAGTAAGTGTGACTACTACTAGACTAGACACTACACTAGGACGAATGTACATGTAAATAAAATGTATAAAATGGCGTCTTGCTCACCTTGGACTTCCACTTTGTGAACGACCTCGCCTCAGCACACTGGTCCAAAGCATGAAGGAGTCTTGGGTCTGCTTTGCGACAGTTCTCTGCTTCCTTCTCGTTACCAATTTTTCGTAAGTACTCCACTCTCCTGAAAACAACAGTGTACCTTTAAATGCATTCAACTGTGTCAGTGTCAAACGGTGATCACATTTGCATTGAGATAAATCGTCGTTAGAATCTGAACCCATTAAAAAAGGTAAATGTCCAGTGGAAAAAGTGAATCACTAATCTTAACTAACCTTCTGATTGACAAGTGTTAGCACTGCTTCTCACCTCTCCTCTGGCCAGAAGTATGGGTGGGCCAGTGTGTCCTCCACTGTAGGTCTCTTCTCTGGGTCTTCATTGATCATCCACTCAATGAGGTCCTTGGCCACTTCATCCTCAACATGTTCCAGTATGTACTTCCCTTGAAAAATGTTAACTTCACAATGGATGCCTTTGCCAAATGGATGATGTCCACCAGAGATGATGTAATACATTAACATCCCGGCCACCTGAAAAGTATATAGTCATAATTTATAATGTATTACATCTCTATAGCGCTTTTCATAACAATATCAAAATGATTCAATAGCAAAAAACAAACAACCAATACATCATCAAAAACAAACAACCAATACATCATCAAGAGTAGCCTAGCTATAGTCAGCTAGGTCAATCAATACATCATCAAAAGTAGCCTAGCTATAGTCACCAATACATCTAGGTCAACCAATACATCATCAAGAGTAGCCTAGATATAGTCAGCTAGGTCAACCAATACATCATCAAGAGTAGTCTAGCTATAGTCAGCTAGGTCAACCAATACATCATCAAGAGTAGCCTAGCTATAGTCAGCTAGGTCAACCAATACATCATCAAGAGTAGTCTAGCTATAGTCAGCTAGGTCAACCAATACATCATCATCAAGTCAGCTAGGTCAACCAATACATCATCTAGATATAGTCAGCTAGGTCAACCAATACATCATCAAGAGTAGCCTAGCTATAGTCAGCTAGGTCAACCAATACATCATCAAGAGTAGCCTAGATATAGACAGCTAGGTCAACCAATACATCATCAAGAGTAGTCTAGCTATAGTCAGCTAGGTCAACCAATACATCATCAAGAGTAGCCTAGCTATAGTCAGCTAGGTCAACCAATACATCATCATCTATAGTCAGTAGTCAACCAATACATCTCAAGAGTAGCTATAGTCAGCTAGGTCAACCAATACATCATCAAGAGTAGCCTAGCTATAGTCAGCTAGGTCAACCAATACATCATCAAGACTAGTCTAGCTATAGTCAGCTAGGTCAACCAATAGAGGCCGAGTCTTTGAGCGCATGCATCCTCCAAAGATAGAGAGACCGTTCATGGCTTGATCAGAAGGTGGTGGTCAGGGAGATGGTTGATGAAGTGTCTGGTGTCGATCTTGTAGAGGGCTACTCTGGGAACCAGAGTAGCCACTGGACTTCTCCTTCACAACATAGTTTAGTATGCATTCTATGAATTTGGCAAATAGGCCTGGTAATCAAAGTATAGTGAATTATTTAAAGTTGAAAACTAACCTGAATATCGGTGCTCCTCTTATATCCGATCCCACTGTCTTCATCTAAAGTTTCTCTGGCCTTCCAACATTTTGTTCCTGCACTGATTGTATGTAGAGTTGTTTGTCCCATGTTCAATTGTCGACTTATACCGAAATCGGCTAATCTCGCTCTGCCTGTAACATCTGAAGAGAAGATCATATAAAGTGCAGCATTGAAATGTAGGTTAATAAATAAAACATCAAAATAATATTTCTTTAGCCCACATTTTTGTTGAATTACTACATGGTCTGGTCTTACCTATTAAAACATTCTGGGGTTTGATATCCCGGTGCAGAATTTTTGTGTTTAGACTATGCAGAACACTTAGACTGCAGAGCACCTCGTGCACTATTTTCTTCAGGACAGGGGTCTTGTCCTCTGGTAGGTGGTCTTTGATGTATTCATCAAGGGTGTATTCACAGAGCTGAAGAACAAGGTAACCGAAGTGCTCGTCCTCTGCAAAGTCCACGTATCTCACAATGCAGGGACTATCCAGCTGAGGTAGTCTTAAAAACCCTCTTCTCTCTTCAGATCTTGGTAGTTTGACTTGAGCATTCTCTTCACGGCTACCTCAGTACCATCATCCTTCAAGCCCAGAAAGACTTCAGTTCCATCACTTCCTTTGGCTATTTGGAAATCTGGATGGACGACAAGATTGAGATTTCCCAATCTGTAAACCTTGCCTGCATCTATGTTGCTGAGTTCCTCCAACTGAGGCCTCCACCGCTCACTAACTTTGTGCCATTTCCGAGGTTTCAATTCTTCGGTGGTGGAGGGAAATGGTTTAACACTGGAATGTTCACCATGTACACCAGATTCTTCAACTGGAATTGATGAAGCATCAAGATCTGGCTTCTCAGTCATGGCAGGTGTACTTTTCTCTACCGACAACTCTTCCTGAATTGTCTTCTTCTTTATCTTCTTCTTCTTCTTCTTCTTTGATAGATTCATTCCCTGCAATTGTTCAGTTGTATCCGTTGGTGGGACTGGACTTCGTAGGGACATATCTAATTTCCTTAGCTTTTCTTTCAGATCTTCATCCATCTCCATTTCGGCAGTAACAAGTATTTTCTCCGGCACAGAGGTTATCCCTCGCGATGTGATAATCGCAGGTACACAGTTGAAGGTGTACAGATCTGCAAGCAGACCAAAAGTTAAAACACCTAAGTTTGAGGTCTGAGGATTGGCGAGATATGCTTGATCAGTGAATGAGATGATCCTCTTGCATAACTCCTCAACAAAAGGGAGGGTCCAGCCATGTTTGTGATTTGAAGCTTTCTGAGTAATCACATACAGTAGTCTGACAACTGAAATGTTGCGATTTAGTCCTTGAGGGGTACTTTTGGATTCATGTGTGAGGTATTTCAGAAGAGGGGGTATTACTACCAGTGACAGTCCAAGAGATATTTCTTTCATAATGTTAAAAACAGCTGTCAAGCAATTCACTACCATATCTTGTAAATGTTTGGGAATTTTAGGCAAACGATTGGTTGCCTCCTCAATGTAGAGATCAATTTTCTGAGATTCTCTCAGCCACTTTATGGATGCTTGACGATACTGATCCGCATTTTGTCCAATGGCGTTAAAAGACATGTCATATAGTGTGAGATGATTCACAGGGTTCACCACCAGCATGTGTTTGCCATATTCATTGAAAACATCCTCCACTGATTTGAGTCCTATTGCACAAGAAAAATCATAAAAAATCTTCAATTTGACAAAATTCTCACTCTCTGAAGAGAATTTCTGAATCATGCTTGCTATCTTTTGGTCAGTAGCGGGATATGCTTTGAGATTTCTTTCAGCAAATGCTCCAGACATCATCAACTGTTTCACAATGTCTTCTCTGTCATTGTTAGCTGCCAATTGAAGTGGAGTTAACATTTGGATTGGTGCCCCTTCTGGATCTGCTTTTGCTGCGATTAATCTACTCACTAAACTGACAGGAGCTTTTGACATTGCGGCATAATGCAAAGGAGCCCAACCATTTGTTGATTGGATGTTGGGGTCAGCACCTTCTTTCAGAAGAAATGTACAAATATTGTCATTTGTAAATGCAACAGCAGCAATTAAAGGGGTAACATCGTCATTCCACTCAGCACAAGGGTACTGTCTATTCAAGTCCTTGCCGCCTCTGATCAATTTCTTTAGTTTCTCCAACTTTCTGTCAATAATGCATTTTATAATTGGATCCGTTTTCCTTGGAACCACAGATACCGTTGGTAATTGTAATTGGAACTGGATTTGACCTGGGACGATATTCATTCTTCAAACATCTGCTTCTACAGGTACAGTAGATCTGTGGGATGACATCTCTGTTATTACCTCTGTTAACATGTTAAGTCAGGTACAGTCATAAGCCTTGCCCTATTCTTGTTCATAACAATTGCAAAGACATTGGTAACGTTGTACTGTAGTCAACTTTGTTCTGAAGTGATCGGCGGCCGTAGAGACAGATAAACGTCTTGATTCTATGTTTGGTGGAGAACTTCTGCTTATAAAGTGATGCTGAAGGGCAAAAAGCATCTAACGACCCAGTTAGCTGTTCTACTAGAGGTTTGAGAAAGTCGGTAAATAACAAGTGTTGGGAAACAGGTCTGAGATTTTACGATGAGACTATGAAGGTTCTAGCGATGAACTTAGCAAGATGCTTTCGGGAAACCATACCCTGGACAATAAATGAACACAATTTGAAAGACACCTTTTGCATGTGGAAATGTTATATAATTTTGTATAAATCACCTTCCGGTGAATAAACCATTGAATAAACCACCAAAAAACATGTTTTAAGTGAGAAGTAGGCATTGGTCCGAAGTCAAAAAAGAAAAGAAATTCACATGGGCATCACCATGCCTACCTCACCCATGCTCGTCCAAGGTTTTCCAGAATACTGCTTTGGCCTACTACAGTAGAAATGTTGGTCTGTTGTACTTCAAACGATGTGTATACAGGTTTCTTAGGATTCAAATCATCTCAAACAGCCTAATTCATACTCTTCAGAGGAATAAAGGACTTTACAGTGTTCTGCTATTAAAATAGTGTACAGCGCATTCGGAAGTATTCAGATGCCTTGACTTTTTCCACATTTTGTTACGTTACAGCCTTGTTCTAAAATTAATTAAATGTTTTTTTCCCCCATCAATCTGCACACAACACCCCACAATGACAAAGTAAAAACAGTTTAGACATTTTTGCAAATTAATAAAAAATGAAAAAAATTGAAATATCACATTTACATAAGTATTCAGACCCTTTACTCAGTCTTTTGTTGTAGCACCGTTGGCAGCGATTACAACCTTGATTCTTTTGGGTATGATGCTACACGCATGGCACACTTGTACTGGAGGAGTTTCTCTTCTTTGCAGATCCTCTCAAGTTCTGTCACGTTGGATGGGGAGTGTCGCGGCTCAACTATTTTCAGGTATCTCCAGAGATGTTCGATCGGGTTCTAGTCCGGGCTCTGGCTGGGCCACTCAAAAAGATATTCAGAGACTTGACCCAAAGTCACTGCTGCATTGTCTTGGCTGTGTGCTTTGAGTCATTGTCCTGTTGGAAGGTGAACCTTTTCCCCAGTCTGAATTCCTGAGTGCTCTGGAACAGGTTTTCATCAAGGATCTCTTTGTACTTTGGTCCATTCATCTGTCCCTCAATCCTGACTAGTCTCCCAGTCCCTGCCACTGAAAAACATTCCCACATCATGATGCTGCCACCACCATGCTTCACCGGATGGATGGTGCCAGGTTTCCTCCAGATGTGATGCTTGGCATACAGGCCAAAGAGTTCCATCTTGGTTTCAACAGACCAGAGAATCTTGTTTCTCATGGTCTGAGAGTCCTTTAGATGCCTTTTAGCAAACTCCAAGCAGGCTGTCATGTGCCTTTTACTGATGAGTGGCTTCCGTCTGGCCACTCTACCATAAAGGTCTGATTGGTGGAGTGCTGCAGAGATGGTTGTCCTTCTGGAGGGTTCTCCCATCTCTACAGAGGAGCTCTGGAGCTTTGTCAGAGTGACCATCGGGTTCTTGGTCACCTCCCTGACCAAGGCCCCCCCCCCGATTGCTCAGTTTAGCTGGGCTGCCAGCTCAAGGAAGATTCTTGGTGATTCCAAACTTTTTCCATTTAAGAATGATGGAGGCCACTGTATTCTTGGGGACCTTCAATACTGCAGACATTTTTTGGTACCTTTCCCCAGATCTGTGCCTCGACAGAATCCTGTCTCAGAGCTCTACGGAAAATTCCTTTAAGGAATGATTTGTACCAAATACAATGCTCTTAGTTTTAGAGATGTTCAAGAGCACTTCAAAGCACTTCATGATGACAGAAGTGAGTGCTACGGGATGAGAGTCATTTAGTTCAGTTACCTTTGCTTACTTGGGTACAGGAACAATGGTGGACATCTTGAAGCAAGTGGGGACAGCAGACTGGGGTAGGGAGCAGCCAGCTGGTCTGCGCATGCTCTGAGGACACGGCTAGGGATGCCGTCTGGGCTGGCAGCCTTGCGAGGCTTAACACATTTAAATGTCTTACTCACATCAGCCACGGACAACGACCTTCTATCTTTGAGGATAACACAGTGCCATAAAGTCCTTTCCAAAGTCCAGCCCGCTCCACTGTGTTATCCTCAAAGATAGAAGGTTTTGCCTGTTTGATTGCCTTACGGAGGGAATAACTACACTGTTTGTATTCAACCATATTCCTAGTCACTTTGCCATGGTTAAATGCGAAGGTTCGTGCTTTCAGTTTACCGCGAACGCTGCCATCTATCCATGGTTTCTGATTTGGGTAGGTTTTAATAGTCACAGTGGGAACAACATCCGCTATACACTTCCAAATGAACTCAGTCAACGTGTCAGTGTATACATCGATGCTATTCTCAGAGGCTACCCGGAACATATCCAAGTCACCGTGCTCAAAACAATCTTGAAGCATGGATTCCGATTGGTCAAAACAGCATTGAATAGACATAGCTACTGCATTAGGTCAAAGTCGTGTGCTGGAAAACCTTTGTAGAGCATGGGTGCTAATGTGAATTTCCTTTATTTTTCGGCTTCAGACCAATGCCTACTTCTCACTTAATACACATACATACATACATACATACATACATACATACACACACACACACACACAC
Source organism: Oncorhynchus masou masou (assembly GCF_036934945.1). Taxonomy (NCBI): domain Eukaryota; kingdom Metazoa; phylum Chordata; class Actinopteri; order Salmoniformes; family Salmonidae; genus Oncorhynchus; species Oncorhynchus masou. The sequence continues at coordinate 294,345 of NW_027015222.1, forward strand.
ACACACACACACACACACACACACACACACACACACACACACACACACACACACACACACACACACACACACACACACACACACACACACATAAACACATACACACATACATACATACATATACACTACCGTTCAAAAGATTGGGGTCACTTATGGACATTTTTTGTCTATTACAATAACATCAAATTGATCAGAAATACAGTGTAGACATTGTTAATGTTGTAAATGACTATTGTAGCTGGAAACGGCAGATTTCTAATGGAATATCTACATAGGCGTACAGAGGCCTCACAAGTCCTCAACTGGCAGCTTTATTAAATAGTACCCCGCAGTCTCAACGTGAACAGTGAAGACTAGACTCCGGGATGCTGGCCTTCTATGCAGAGCTCCCCTGTCCAGTGTTCTTTTGCACATCTTAATATTTTCTTTTTATTGGCCAGTCTGAGATATGGCTTTTTTTTGCAACTCTATCTAGAAGACCAGCATCCCGGAGTTGCCTCTTCACTGTTGACGTTGTTTCTGGCCATTTTGAGCCCGTAATTGAACCCACAAATGCTGATGCTTCAACTAGTCTAAAGAAGGACAGTTTTATTGTTTCTTTAATCAACACAACAGTTTTAAGTTGTGATAACATAATAGCAAAAGGATTTTCTAATGATCTATTAGCCTTTTAAAATTATAAACATGGATTAGCTAATATAACGTGCCAATGGAACTCTGGAGTGATGGTTGCTGATAATGGGCCTCTGTATGCCTATGTAGATTTTCATTAAAAATCTGCAGTTTCCAGCTACTATAGTCATTTACAACATTAACAATATCTACACTGCATTTCTGTATATAACATCAATTTAATGTAATGGACAAAAAAATTGCTTTTATTTCAAAAACAAGGACATTTCTAAGTGACCCCAATATTACGACTCAGCAATGTTCACAATCCAATGAAGTGATAGATGGCAGGATAATCTAACAAGACAAGGAAAAATGATATCCTATTAAGCATTAGCAATGTAAATGATAGTTAAATGTTCCTTCTATTTGGTCATTGTGATAATAAACCCATCCACATCTGCTGCTGAGGTGACTGTGTTTCAGGAACTGAAACTCTGATGTCTAACGGAAACTTTGACAGTCTAAGATGTGAAAAGTCTGATATTATGTTAGCGTTAGAAATGTAAACAATAGTTAAGATTACTTACATTTTGTCATCGTGATATCGGCACCAACTTGCTTGAGGAAGTGTCCACAGACTATAGGAAAACTCAACCACACCTCTTTATCATGTGACTGTGTTTCAGGAAATGAAACTGATCCCTGCCTGGTGCCATTTTTGTCCAAAGAAGATAGCAACATCGACCTGGCCTGGTGTCTTCTTTATCACAAATCTGTCCCCTGCTATGTTTTGAGACTTCACTAAATACACTTCATCAGTTCTGTAAATATGTATGTCCTAATGTGAAAAGTGTGCGTCCACATTTTTAGATAAGTTCAGAAACGTTGCTTTCTATACTAGGAATAAAGTCTCTATTTGCATATGTCGTTGAAAAAAATCCCTGGCCACAGTAAACATTTTCCCAGGAAGTAAAATAGACCTTCACCTTGAACAATACTCAATAGAGGTAAACGTGTGTAACTGTAGTTATTATTAGAAAGTATCAACCTCTCTCACTTACCCACGCGCAATATATATATACAGCCATTAGAATATACAGTAGGGAGTTTATAGCCATTAGAATATACAGCAGTAGAAAGGAGTTTATAGCCATTAGAATATACAGCAGTAGGAAGGAGAGTTTATAGCCATTAGAATATTATAGCCATTAGAATATACAGCATTAGGAAGGAGAGTTTATAGCCATTAGAATATACAGCAGCCATTAGGAAGGGGAGTTTATAGCCATTAGAATATACAGCAGTAGGGTGTTTATAGCCATTAGAATATACAGCAGTAGGAGGAGTTTTATAGCCATTAGAATATACAGCAGTAGGAGGGGAGTTTATAGCCATTAGAATATACAGCAGTAGGAAGGGGAGTTTATAGCCATTAGAATATACAGCAGTAGGAAGGGAGTTTATAGCCATTAGAATATACAGCAGTAGGAAGGGAGTTTATAGCCATTAGAATATACAGCAGTAGGAAGGAGTTTATAGCCATTAGAATATACAGCAGTAGGAAGGGAGTTTATAGCCATTAGAATATACAGCAGTTGGAAGGGAGTTTATAGCCATTAGAATATACAGCAGTAGGAAGGGAGTTTATAGCCATTAGAATATACAGCAGTAGGAAGGGGAGTTTATAGCCATTAGAATATACAGCAGTAGGTAGGGGGAATTTATAGTAGGAAGGGAGTTTATAGCCATTAGAATATACAGCAGTAGGAAGGGAGTTTATAGCCATTAGAATATACAGCAAGGGAGTTTATAGCCATTAGAATATACAGCAGTAGGAAGGGAGTTTATAGCCATTAGAATATACAGCAGTAGGGAGGGGAGTTTATAGCCATTAGAATATACAACAGTAGGAAGGGAGTTTATAGCCATTAGAATATACAGCAGTAGGGAGTTTATAGCCATTAGAATATACAACAGTAGGAAGGGAGTTTATAGCCATTAGAATATACAGCAGGAAGGGGAGTTTATAGCCATTAGAATATACAGCAGTAGGAAGGAGTTTATAGCCATTAGAATATACAGCAGTAGGAGGGGAGTTTACATCTTGAAGCAAGTGGGGACAGCAGACTGGGGTAGGGAGCAGCCAGCTGGTCTCATGCTCTGAGGACACGGCTAGGGATGCCGTCTGGGCTGGCAGCCTTGCAGGGCTTAACACGTTTAAATGTCTTACTCACATCAGCCACGGACAACGACCTTCTATCTTTGAGGATAACACAGTGCCATAAACACAGCCCGCTCCTGTGTTATCCTCAAGATAAGAAAGGTTTTGCCTGTTTGATTGCCTTACGGAGGGAATAACTACACTGTTTGTATTCAACCATATTCCTAGTCACTTTGCCATGGTTCATCTGAAAGGTTCGTGCTTTCAGTTTATGACGCTGCCATCTATCCATGGTTTCTGATTTGGGTAGGTTTTAATAGTCACAGTGGGAACAACATCGCTATACACTTCCAAATGAACTCAGTCAACGTGTCAGTGTATACATCGATGCTATTCTCAGAGGCTACGGAACATATCCAAGTCACCGTGCTCAAAACAATCTTGAAGCATGGATTCCGATTGAATCAAGCAGCATTGAATAGACATAGCTACTGCATTAGGTCAAGTCGTGTGCTGGAAAACCTTTGTAGAGCATGGGTGCTAATGTGAATTTCCTTTATTTTTCGGCTTCAGACCAATGCCTACTTCTCACTTAATCTACATACATACATACATACATACATACATACATACACACACACACACACACACACATACATACACACATATACATACATGCATGCATATACACTACGTTCAAAAGATTGGGGTCACTTATGGACATTTTTTTGTCTATTACAATAACATCAAATTGATCAGAAATACAGTGTAGACATTGTTAATGTTGTAAATGACTATTGTAGCTGGAAACGGCAGATTTCTAATGGAATATCTACATGGGCGTACAGAGGCCTCACAAGTCCTCAACTGGCAGCTTTATTAAATAGTACCCCGCAGTCTCAACGTGAACAGTGAAGACTAGACTCCGGGATGCTGGCCTTCTGCAGAGCTCCCCTGTCCAGTGTTCTTTTGCACATCTTAATATTTTCTTTTTATTGGCCAGTCTGAGATATTTTTTTTGCAACTCTATCTAGAAGACCAGCATCCCGGAGTTGCCTCTTCACTGTTGACGTTGTTTCTGGCCATTTTGAGCCCGTAATTGAACCCACAAATGCTGATGCTTCAACTAGTCTAAAAGAAGGACAGTTTTATTGTTTCTTTAATCAACACAACAGTTTTAAGTTGTGATAACATAATAACAAAGGATTTTCTAATGATCTATTAGCCTTTTAAAATTATAAACATGGATTAGCTAATATAACGTGCCAATGGAACTCTGGAGTGATGGTTGCTGATAATGGGCCTCTGTATGCCTATGTAGATTTTTCATAAAAAATCTGCAGTTTCCAAGCTACTATAGTCATTTACAACATTAACAATATCTACACTGCATTTCTGTATATAACATCAATTTAATGTAATGGACAAAAAAATTGCTTTTATTTCAAAAGCAAGGACATTTCTAAGTGACCCCAATATTACGACTCAGCAATGTTCACAATCCAATGAAGTGATAGATGGCAGGATAATCTAACAAGACAAGGAAAAATGATATCTATTAAGCATTAGCAATGTAAATAATAGTTAAATGTTCCTTCTATTTGGTCATTGTGATAATAAACCCATCCCATCTGCTGCTGAGGTGACTGTGTTTCAGGAACTGAAAACTCTGATGTCTAACGGAAACTTTGACAGTCTAAGATGTGAAAAGTCTGATATTATGTTAGCGTTAGAAATGTAAACAATAGTTAGATTACTTACATTTTGTCATCGTGATATCAGCACCAACTTGCTTGAGGAAGTGTCCACAGACTATAGGAAAACTCAACCACACCTCTTTATCATGTGACTGTGTTTCAGGAAATGAAACTGATGGCCTTTTAAGAAGATAGCAACATCCCTGCCTGGTGTCTTCTTTATCTAAATCTGTCCCCTGCTATGCTTTGAGACTTCACTAAATACACTTCATCAGTTCTGTAAATACGTATCTCCTAATGTGAAAAGTGTGCGTCCACATTTTTAGATAAGTTCCAAGAAACGTTTGCTTTCTATACTAGGAATAAAGTCTCTATTTGCATATGTCGTTGAAAAATCCCTGGCCACAGTAAAAAATTTCCCAGGAAGTAAAATAAAGCAGCTTCACCTTGAACAATATCAATAGAGGTAAACGTGTGTAACTGTAGTTATTATTAGAAAGTATCAACCTCTCTCACTTACGCACGTAATATATATATATACAGCCATTAGAATATACAGCAGTAGGAAGGAGTTTATAGCCATTAGAATATACAGCAGTAGGAAGGGAGTTTATAGCCATTAGAATATACAGCAGTAGGGGAGTTTATAGCCATTAGAATATACAGCAGTAGGAAGGGGAGTTTATAGCCATTAGAATATACAGCAGTAGGAGGAAAGTTTATAGCCATTAGAATATACAGCAGTAGGAGGGGAGTTTATAGCCATTAGAATATACAGCATTAGGAAGGAGAGTTTATAGCCATTAGAATATACAGCAGTAGGAGGGAGTTTATAGCCATTAGAATATACAGCTTTAGGAAGGAGAGTTTTATAGCCATTAGAATATACAGCAGTAGGGTGTTTTATAGCCATTAGAATATACAGCAGTAGGAGGGGAGTTTATAGCCATTAGAATATACAGCAGTAGGAAGGGGAGTTTATAGCCATTAGAATATACAGCAGTAGGAAGGGGAGTTTATAGCCAGCTTGGAAGGTTACAGCAGTAGGAAGTAGGTTTTATAGCCATTAGAATATACAGCAGTAGGAAGGGAGTTTATAGCCATTAGAATATACAGCAGTAGGAAGGGAGTTTATAGCCATTATAATATGACAGTAGGGAGTTTATAGCCATTAGAATATACAGCAGTAGGAAGGGAGTTTATAGCCATTAGAATATACAGCAGTAGGAGAGGAAAGTTTATAGCCATTAGAATATACAGCAGTAGGAGGGAGTTTACATCTTGAAGCAAGTGGGGACAGCAGACTGGGGTAGGAGCAGCCAGCTGGTCTGCGCATGCTCTGAGGACACGGCTAGGGATGCCGTCTGGGCTGGCAGCCTTGCAGGGCTTAACACGTTTAAAATGTCTTACTCACATCAGCCACGGACAACGACCTTCTATCTTTGAGGATAACACAGTGCCATAAACGCAGCCCGCTCCACTGTGTTATCCTCAAAGATAGAAGGTTTTGCCTGTTTGATTGCCTTACGGAGGGAATAACTACACTGTTTGTATTCAACCATATTCCTAGTCACTTTGCCATGGTTAAATGCGAAGGTTCGTGCTTTCAGTTTACCGCGAACGCTGCCATCTATCCATGGTTTCTGATTTGGGTAGGTTTTAATAGTCACAGTGGGAACAACATCCGCTATACACTTCCAAATGAACTCAGTCAACGTGTCAGTGTATACATCGATGCTATTCTCAGAGGCTACCCGGAACATATCCAAGTCACCGTGCTCAAAACAATCTTGAAGCATGGATTCCGATTGGTCAAAACAGCATTGAATAGACATAGCTACTGCATTAGGTCAAAGTCGTGTGCTGGAAAACCTTTGTAGAGCATGGGTGCTAATGTGAATTTCCTTTATTTTTCGGCTTCAGACCAATGCCTACTTCTCACTTAATACACATACATACATACATACATACATACATACATACACACACACACACACACACACACACACACACACACACACACACACACACACACACACACACACACACACACACACACACACACACACACACACACACACACACATACATACACATACACACATACATACATACATATACACTACCGTTCAAAAGATTGGGGTCACTTATGGACATTTTTTGTCTATTACAATAACATCAAATTGATCAGAAATACAGTGTAGACATTGTTAATGTTGTAAATGACTATTGTAGCTGGAAACGGCAGATTTCTAATGGAATATCTACATAGGCGTACAGAGGCCTCACAAGTCCTCAACTGGCAGCTTTATTAAATAGTACCCCGCAGTCTCAACGTGAACAGTGAAGACTAGACTCCGGGATGCTGGCCTTCTATGCAGAGCTCCCTGTCCAGTGTTCTTTTGCACATCTTAATATTTTCTTTTTATTGGCCAGTCTGAGATATGGCTTTTTTTTGCAACTCTATCTAGAAGACCAGCATCCCGGAGTTGCCTCTTCACTGTTGACGTTGTTTCTGGCCATTTTGAGCCCGTAATTGAACCCACAAATGCTGATGCTTCAACTAGTCTAAAGAAGGACAGTTTTATTGTTTCTTTAATCAACACAACAGTTTTAAGTTGTGATAACATAATAGCAAAGGATTTTCTAATGATCTATTAGCCTTTTAAAATTATAAACATGGATTAGCTAATATAACGTGCCAATGGAACTCTGGAGTGATGGTTGCTGATAATGGGCCTCTGTATGCCTATGTAGATTTTCATTAAAAATCTGCAGTTTCCAGCTACTATAGTCATTTACAACATTAACAATATCTACACTGCATTTCTGTATATAACATCAATTTAATGTAATGGACAAAAAAATTGCTTTTATTTCAAAAACAAGGACATTTCTAAGTGACCCCAATATTACGACTCAGCAATGTTCACAATCCAATGAAGTGATAGATGGCAGGATAATCTAACAAGACAAGGAAAAATGATATCCTATTAAGCATTAGCAATGTAAATGATAGTTAAATGTTCCTTCTATTTGGTCATTGTGATAATAAACCCATCCACATCTGCTGCTGAGGTGACTGTGTTTCAGGAACTGAAACTCTGATGTCTAACGGAAACTTTGACAGTCTAAGATGTGAAAAGTCTGATATTATGTTAGCGTTAGAAATGTAAACAATAGTTAAGATTACTTACATTTTGTCATCGTGATATCGGCACCAACTTGCTTGAGGAAGTGTCCACAGACTATAGGAAAACTCAACCACACCTCTTTATCATGTGACTGTGTTTCAGGAAATGAAACTGATGGCCTTTTAAGAAGATAGCAACATCCCTGCCTGGTGTCTTCTTTATCACAAATCTGTCCCCTGCTATGTTTTGAGACTTCACTAAATACACTTCATCAGTTCTGTAAATACGTATCTCCTAATGTGAAAAGTGTGCGTCCACATTTTTAGATAAGTTCAGAAACGTTGCTTTCTATACTAGGAATAAAGTCTCTATTTGCATATGTCGTTGAAAAAAATCCCTGGCCACAGTAAACATTTTCCCAGGAAGTAAAATAGAGCAGCTTCACCTTGAACAATACTCAATAGAGGTAAACGTGTGTAACTGTAGTTATTATTAGAAAGTATCAACCTCTCTCACTTACGCACGTAATATATATATATACAGCCATTAGAATATACAGCAGTAGGAAGGGAGTTTATAGCTATTAGAATATACAGCAGTAGGAAGGGAGTTTATAGCCATTAGAATATACAGCAGTAGGGAGTTTATAGCCATTAGAATATACAGCAGTAGGAAGGGGAGTTTATAGCCATTAGAATATACAGCAGTAGGAGGGAAAGTTTATAGCCATTAGAATATACAGCAGTAGGAGGGGAGTTTATAGCCATTAGAATATACAGCATTAGGAAGGAGAGTTTATAGCCATTAGAATATACAGCAGTAGGAGGGAGTTTATAGCCATTAGAATATACAGCTTTAGGAAGGAGAGTTTATAGCCATTAGAATATACAGCAGTAGGGTGTTTATAGCCATTAGAATATACAGCAGTAGGAGGGGAGTTTATAGCCATTAGAATATACAGCAGTAGGAAGGGGAGTTTATAGCCATTAGAATATACAGCAGTAGGAAGGGAGTTTATAGCCATTAGAATATACAGCAGTAGGAAGGGAGTTTATAGCCATTAGAATATACAGCAGTAGGAAGGGAGTTTATAGCCATTAGAATATACAGCAGTAGGAAGGGGAGTTTATAGCCATTAGAATATACAGCAGTAGGAAGGGAGTTTATAGCCATTAGAATATACAGCAGTAGGAAGGGGAGTTTATAGCCATTAGAATATACAGCAGTAGGAGGGGAAGTTTATAGCCATTAGAATATACAGCAGTAGG
>NW_027015223.1:0-11941 GCF_036934945.1 Oncorhynchus masou masou
CGCTTCAGACTCCCAGTGTTGTGTTAATATGATGATGGTTTGTTTTATTGTGTCCCAGAGTAGCTAACTCATGTAAGCTACAGCAATGAGGTACTGAAGCCCTGTTACACAGTCTACTTATACAACATTTGACACTGGTTGTATTACAACAGAGAGCGCCAGCTGAACAAAAATAATTACAATAGTGTTATGGAGACACCACACTATATACAGTATAATCTGCAGTCTGTTCTATCTGATATATCCATATACAGTATAATCTACTGTCTATTCTGTTCTGTTCAATTCGGTTCAAATCTATTCTGTTTTTATTCCGTTCTATTCTATATTCATCTTCAGTCTCATTGCATCAAAACTGGAGTGTGTACCATGATCACTGAACAGGGGAAGATAGAACATGATCACTGAACAGGGGAAGTGTTAATACTAGTCCTAAATCCTCTTCTCTACCTGGCGCTAGTCTAAATCCTCTTCTCTACCTAGCGCTAGTCTAAACTCTCTTCTATACCTGGCGCTAGTCTAAATCCTCTTCTACCTGACGCTAGTCTAAATAGGCTCTTCTATGCCTGGCGCTAGTCTAAATTCTCTTCTATACCTGGCGCTAGTCTAAATCCTCTTCTATACCTGGCGCTAGTCTAAATCCTGCGTCTATACCCTGACGTTAGTCCCTAAATCCTCTTCTCTGCCTGGCGCTAGTCTAAATCCTCTTCTTCTACCTGGCGCTTAGTCTAAATCCTCTTCTATACCTGGCGCTAGTCTAAATTCTCTTTCTGTACCTGGCGCTAGTCTAAATCCTCTTCTATACCTGGCGTTTTCTAGTCTAAATCCGGCCCTATACCTGACGCTAGTCTAAACTCCTCTTCTCTACCTGGCGCTAGTCTAAATCCTCTTTCTATAACTGGCACTAGTCTAAAACCTCTTCTATACCTGATGCTAGTCTAAATCCTCTTCTACACCTGGGGTGCGAGTCTAAATCCTCTTCTATACCTGGCGCTAGTCTAAATCCTCTTCTCTAAATCCTCTTCTATACCTGGCGCTAGTCTAAATTCTCTTCCTGGCGCTAGTCTAAATCCTCTTCTATACCTGGCGCTAGTCTAAATCCCTAGTCTATCCTCTTCTCTACCTGGCGCTAGTCTAAGTCCTCTTCTCTAAGTCTAAATCCTCTTCTCTACCTGGCTAGTCTAAATCCTCTTCTACCTTAGTCTAAAATACCCTGACGTGTCTAAATCCTCTTCTCTACCTGGCCGTCTAAATCCTCTTCTATACCTGGCGCTAGTCCGTCTAAATCCTCTTCTCTACTGTGTCGCTAGTCATACCTGTGTCTAAAGCCTCTTCTACATTACGGCTCTAACAGACATTGTGGTCTTGTCCATTCATATCACTTTCAGCCATGCGTCTAAATTGTGTCCCGTTGTCATCCTGTGTCCTCATTGTGACAAGATTTCTGGTCCCTGCCTGTATTCAAATGATTTGACCTACTGTATTCTTTAAAAAAAAAAAGTTTTGAATTTTTATTCACATTTTGATGCCTTACGACAGGATATTGATGATTTAAATGGTTTTACTGTTCATCTTCAAAAAACGCTTTATCCAATCCTAATGTGGAATATAGTAACTTTCAGTCAGATCTCATGTTGACTTTCAGTCAGATCTCAAGGTGACTTTCAGTCAGATCTCAAGGTGACTTTCAGTCAGATCTCATGTTGACTTTCAGTCAGATCTCATGTTGACTTTCAGTCAGATCTCATGGAGACTTTCAGTCAGATCTCATGGTGACTTTCAGTCAGATCTCATAGTGACTTTCAGTCAGATCTCATAGTGACTTTCAGTCAGATCTCATGGTGACTTTCAGTCAGATCTCATGGTGACTTTCAGTCCAGATCTCATAGTGACTTTCAGTCAGATCTCATAGTGACTTTCAGTCAGATCTCATGGTGACTTTCAGTCAGATCTCATGGTGACTTTCAGTCAGATCTCATAGTGACTTTCAGTCAGATCTCATAGTGACTTTCAGTCAGATCTCATGGTGACTTTTCAGTCAGATCTCATGTTGACTTTCAGTCAGATCTCATGGTGACTTTCAGTCAGATCTCATAGTGACTTTCAGTCAGATCTCATAGTGACTTTCAGTCAGATCTCATGTTGACTTTCAGAATCTCATGGTGACTTTCAGTCAGATCTCATGTTGACTTTCAGTCAGATCTCATAGTGACTTTCAGTCAGATCTCATGGTGACTTTCAGTCAGATCTCATGTTGACTTTCAGTCAGATCTCATGTTGACTTTCAGTCAGATCTCATAGTGACTCAGTCAGATCTCATAGTGACTTTCAGTCAGATCTCATAGTGACTTCCAGTCAGATCTCATGTTGACTTTCAGTCAGATCTCATAGTGACTTTCAGTCAGATCTCATAGTGACTTTCAGTCAAAAATCTCATAGTGACTTTCAGTCAGATCTCATGATGACTTTCAGTCGAATCTCATAGTGACTTTCAGTCAGATCTCATAGTGACTTTCAGTCAGATCTCATAGTGACTTTCAGTCAGATCTCATAGTGACTTTCAGTCAGATCTCATAGTGACTTTCAGTCAGATCTCATGTTGACTTTCAGTCAGATCTCATGGTGACTTTCAGTCAGATCTCATAGTGACTTTCAGTCAGATCTCATAGTGACTTTCAGTCAGATCTCATAGTGACTTTCAGTCAGATCTCATAGTGACTTTCAGTCAGATCATGGTGACTTTCAGTCAGATCTCAAGGTGACTCAGTCAGATCTCATGGTGACTTTCCAGTCAGATCTCATAGTGACTTTCAGTCAGATCTCATAGTGACTTTCAGTCAGATCTCATGGTGACTTTCAGTCAGATCTCATGGTGACTTTCAGTCAGGTCTCATAGTGACTTTCAGTCAGATCTCTAGTGACTTTCAGTCAGATCTCATGGTGACTTTCAGTCAGATCTCATGGTGACTTTCGGGTCAGATCTCATAGTGACTTTCAGTCAGATCTCATAGTGACTTTCAGTCAGATCTCATAGTGACTTTCAGTCAGATCTCATGTTGACTTTCAGTCAGATCTCATGGTGACTTTCAGTCAGATCTCATAGTGACTTTCAGTCAGATCTCATAGTGACTTTCAGTCAGATCTCATAGTGACTTTCAGTCAGATCTCATGGTGACTTTCAGTCAGATCTCTGTTTTTCCAGTCAGATCTCATAGTGACTTTCAGTCAGATCTCATGGTGACTTTCAGTCCAGATCTCATGTTGACTTTCAGTCAGATCTCATGTTGACTTTCAGTCAGATCTCCTTAGTGACTTTCAGTCAGATCTCATAGTGACTTTCAGTCAGATCTCATAGTGACTTTCAGTCAGATCTCATGTTGACTTTCAGTCAGATCTCATAGTGACTTTCAGTCAGATCTCATAGTGACTTTCAGTCAAAAATCTCATAGTGACTTTCAGTCAGATCTCATGTTGACTTTCAGTCAGATCTCATAGTGACTTTCAGTCAGATCTCATAGTGCAGTGCACTCCCCGTGCCGTAGATCTCATAGTGACTTTCAGTCAGATCTCATAGTGACTTTCAGTCAGATCTCATAGTGACTTTCAGTCAGATCTCATAGTGACTTTCAGTCAGATCTCATAGTGACTTTCAGTCAGATCTCATGGTGACTTTCAGTCAGATCTCATAGTGACTTTCAGTCAGATCTCATAGTGACTTTCAGTCAGATCTCATAGCGTGACTTTCAGTCAGATCTCATAGTGACTTTCAGTCAGATCTCATAGTGACTTTCAGTCAAAAATCTCATAGTGACTTTCAGTCAGATCTCATGGTGACTTTCAGTCAGATCTCATAGTGACTTTCAGTCAGATCTCATAGTGACTTTCAGTCAGATCTCATGGTGACTTTCAGTCAGATCTCATGGTGACTTTCAGTCAGATCTCATAGTGACTTTCAGTCAGATCTCATAGTTGACTTTCAGTCAGATCTCATGGTGACTTTCAGTCAGATCTCATAGTGACTTTCAGTCAGATCTCATAGTGACTTTCAGTCAGATCTCATAGTGACTTTCAGTCAGATCTCATAGTGACTTTCAGTCAGATCTCATGGTGACTTTCAGTCAGATCTCATGGTGACTTTCAGTCAGATCTCATAGTGACTTTCAGTCAGATCTCATGGTGACTTTCAGTCAGATCTCATGGTGACTTTCAGTCAGATCCTCATGGTGACTTTCAGTCAGATCTCATGGTGACTTTCAGTCAGATCTCATAGTGACTTTCAGTCAGATCTCCATAGGTGACTTTCAGTCAGATCTCATGGTGACTTTCAGTCAGATCTCATGGTGACTTTCAGTCAGATCTCATGGTGACTTTCAGTCAGATCTCATAGTGACTTTCAGTCAGATCTCCATAGGTGACTTTCAGTCAGATCTCATAGTGACTCGGCAGTATTTACATTGTTGACTTTATTAACTGTATTTACAGTATGAACAGTAGCCTAGTGGTTAGAGCGTTGGACTAGTAACCGGAAGGTTGGGCAGTTCAAACCCCCGAGCTGACAAGGTACAAATCTGTCGTTCTCGCCCCTGAACAGGCAAAGTTAACCCACTAGTTACTTGCAGGCCGCCATTGAAAATAAAGAATTTGTTCTTAACTGACTTGCCTGGTTAAATAAAGGTAAAATTAAAAATGTAAAAAATGTAAGTTAAATAGTGACTTTCAGTCAGATCTCATGGTGATTTTCAGGCTTCCGGCAGTAGCTAGAAGCGAGGGCCGAGCCAGTACTGGGGGTGACTGAATGTATAAGTGAACAGCCAGTGGCTGTCTGGATCTGAATGTGCAAGATCTAAAGGGTTTCTGTACATTTGCTGGTGTGCTCCCTCACTCCCTACTTTTGTCCCTATCTCCATCCCCCAGCCCCCCTGTCGGTCTGCCTCTCCTCTCTCCAGACCAATCTCTTCTATACCACTAGTTGTTTAAAGTCCCCTGTATGTCTGCCTCTCCCTCTGCCCCTCCAGACCAATCTCTTCATACCACTACCTGTTACTTATCTGATTGCAGAGACCCTCTTTAAGCAGTGAATGCTGCTCTGCACAGATCATACTGTATATCATATATTACAGTCTCTACCACTATCTCCTCTCTCCGAGCCTTAACTCATACTGCAGAACATAGCTTCCTCAACCCCTACAGTACTGTAGCTGCAGAACACAGCCTCAACCCCTACAGTACTGTAGCTAGCAGAACACAGCCTCAACCCCTACAGTACTGTAGCAGAACACAGCCTCAACCCCTACAGTACTGTAGCTAGCAGAACACAGCCTCAACCCCTACAGTACTGTAGCTAGCAGAACACAGCCTCAACCCCTACAGTACTGTAGCTAGCAGAACACAGCCTCAACCCCTACAGTACTGTAGCTAGCAGAACACAGCCTCAACCCCTACAGTACTGTAGCTGCAGAACACAGCCTCAACCCCTACAGTACTGTAGCTAACAGAACACAGCCTCAACCCCTACAGTACTGTAGCTAGCAGAACACAGCCTCAACCCCTACAGTACTGTAGCTAGCAGAACACAGCCTCAACCCCTACAGTACTGTAGCTAACAGAACACAGCCTCAACCCCTACAGTACTGTAGCTAGCAGAACACAGCCTCAACCCCTACAGTACTGTAGCTAGCAGAACACAGCCTCAACCCCTACAGTACTGTAGCTAGCAGAACACAGCCTCAACCCCTACAGTACTGTAGCTAGCAGAACACAGCCTCAACCCCTACAGTACTGTAGCTAGCAGAACACAGCCTCAACCCCTACAGTACTGTAGCTAGCAGAACACAGCCTCAACCCCTACAGTACTGTAGCTAGCAGAACACAGCCTCAACCCCTACAGTACTGTAGCTAGCAGAACACAGCCTCAACCCCTACAGTACTGTAGCTAGCAGAACACAGCCTCAACCCCTACAGTACTGTAGCTAGCAGAACACAGCCTCAACCCCTACAGTACTGTAGCTAGCAGAACACAGCCTCAACCCCTACAGTACTGTAGCTAGCAGAACACAGCCTCAACCCCTACAGTACTGTAGCTAGCAGAACACAGCCTCAACCCCTACAGTACTGTAGCTAGCAGAACACAGCCTCAACCCCTACAGTACTGTAGCTAGCAGAACACAGCCTCAACCCCTACAGTACTGTAGCTAGCAGAACACAGCCTCAACCCCTACAGTACTGTAGCTAGCAGAACACAGCCTCAACCCCTACAGTACTGTAGCTAGCAGAACACAGCCTCAACCCCTACAGTACTGTAGCTAGCAGAACACAGCCTCAACCCCTACAGTACTGTAGCTAGCAGAACACAGCCTCAACCCCTACAGTACTGTAGCTAGCAGAACACAGCCTCAACCCCTACAGTACTGTAGCTAGCAGAACACAGCCTCAACCCCTACAGTACTGTAGCTAGCAGAACACAGCCTCAACCCCTACAGTACTGTAGCTAGCAGAACACAGCCTCAACCCCTACAGTACTGTAGCTAGCAGAACACAGCCTCAACCCCTACAGTACTGTAGCTAGCAGAACACAGCCTCAACCCCTACAGTACTGTAGCTAGCAGAACACAGCCTCAACCCCTACAGTACTGTAGCTAGCAGAACACAGCCTCAACCCCTACAGTACTGTAGCTAGCAGAACACAGCCTCAACCCCTACAGTACTGTAGCCAGCAGAACACAGCCTCAACCCCTACAGTACTGTAGCTAGCAGAACACAGCCTCAACCCCTACAGTACTGTAGCTAGCAGAACACAGCCTCAACCCCTACAGTACTGTAGCTAGCAGAACACAGCCTCAACCCCTACAGTACTGTAGCTAGCAGAACACAGCCTCAACCCCTACAGTACTGTAGCTAGCAGAACACAGCCTCAACCCCTACAGTACTGTAGCAGAACACAGCCTCAACCCCTACAGTACTGTAGCTAGCAGAACACAGCCTCAACCCCTACAGTACTGTAGCTAGCAGAACACAGCCTCAACCCCTACAGTACTGTAGCTAGCAGAACACAGCCTCAACCCCTACAGTACTGTGAGCAGAACACAGCCTCAACCCCTACAGTACTGTAGCTAGCAGAACACAGCCTCAACCCCTACAGTACTGTAGCAGAACACAGCCTCAACCCCTACAGTACTGTAGCTAGTAGAACACAGCCTCAACCCCTACAGTAATGTAGCTAGTAGAACACAGCCTCATCCCCTACAGTACTGTAGTAGATAGTAGAACACAGCAGCAGTGAAGGCTGGCAGACTTTGCTCAGTGAACGACCCGGCTTGAATGTCAGACAGAACTTGTTGACAGCTCCAGTATTTAGCTGTTGTCTTGTCCAGGGTGGTAGGTATTGGAAGGGACAGGATACTGTCACTGGGAACAGCAGCACACTGCTTTAACCCTTTCAGTGGCAATGAGGAGCAACAGTAATGGCTGGCAGGCTGTGCCTATTGAAAGACCCTTTCTATCAGGGAATGTCTGTCAGACTGCAGTTCCACACCTGCTGTTTGTATACAGTACAGGCTGAATCCCAAATGGCACCCTAATCCCTATAGTGCGCACAACTTTTGACAGGCCTTGTTTAAAGTAGTACACTACAGTGCCTTCAGAAAGTATTCACACTCTTTGATTTCTTCCACATGCTGTTGTGTTACAACCTGAATTTAAAATGGATTACATTGAGTTATTGTGTCACTGATCTACACACACATGAAATATCTTCAGTCAATATATTCAACCCCTTTGTTATGGCAATCCTAAATAAATTCAGGAGTAAAATGTGCTTAGCAAGTCACATAATAAGTTGCATGGACTAATTCCATGTTCAATAATAGTGGTTTAAATGATTTCTGTACCCCACACATACAATTATTAGTAAGGTCCCTCTATCGAGTAGTAAATTAAAACATCTTCAACTACAAAGACCAGGAGTGTTTTAATGCTTGGCAAAGAAGGGCGCCTATTTTTACCTGTGTAGAAAATTATAGAACATCCCTTTTGGCAAGTTATTAACTTTGGATGGTGTATCAGTACACAGTCACTACAAAGACACAGGCATCCTTCCTAACTCAATTGCCGGAGAGGAAGGAAACTGCCCAGGAATTTCACTATAAGCCCATTGGTGATTTTAAAACTGGTACAGAGTTTAAGGGTTGTGATATGAGAAAACTGAGTATGGATCAACAACATTGTAGCTACTTCACTAAACTAACCTAATTGACGGTGAAAAGAAGGAAGCCTGTACAGATTTCTTTTTAAATCAAAAACATGCGTCCTGTTTGCAACAAGGCACTCCATTAATGCTATAAAATGTGTCAAAGACATGAACTTTCTGTCCTGAATACAAAGAGTTATGTTTGGGGCAAATCCAATACAACACATCACTGAGTACCACTTCATATGTTCAAGCATGGTGGTGGCTGCATCATGTTATGGGTATGCTTGTCATCGGCAAGGACAAAGGAGTTTTTGTTTAAATAAACAAAAACTGAAATACAGCAATAAGTGCAGGCAGAATGCCTTGTGGAAAATTTGAGTCAGTCTAGCAGTAACCAGGTGCTGGATACAAATCCCCTTTCAGCAAGGACAATAACCTTATACACAAGGCCAGCCCTACACTGAGTTGTATTACTCAAGATAATAATTGAATGTCTTAACTGACTAGTGACACTTGTTAACTATAAAGATTGGCATTTAAAAATTATAGGCAAGACTATGAAAATGGCTGATCTAGCAATGAGCATAAATACTATCTAACAGGAGCGTGAATAATAAAATAACTGATAAGGGGTATATGATACTATCTAAAGGGTGTAAATACTATCCAAACGAGGTGTGAATACTATCTAAAGAGCGTGTAAATACTACCTAAAGGGATTGTAGATACTATCTAAATGAGGGATGTGAATACTATCTAAATAGAGATGTGAATACTCATCTGCAAAGGGGTTCTAAAATCCTGTTTTACTGTGTTATTGTGAGGTACTGAGTATAAAGTGGGTGTAGATACTAACTAACAGGAGTGTAATACATATCTCAATAGAGGTGTGAATACTATCTAAAGATGTGAGATATGTGGCGGCAGGGTAGCCTAGTGGTTTGAGTGCTGGACCAGTAATCGAAAGGTTGCTGGATGAATACTCGATCTGACAAGGTAGAAACATGTGTGAATCACTAGGTCTATATCAGTGTGAATGATAATACTGATCTAAACGGAGTGTGACTAGCTAAATAAAGAGATTGTAAAATACTATCTAAAGGGGTGTGAATACTACCTAAAGGGGGTGTGAATACTATCTAAAGGGGGTGTGAATACTATCTAAAGGGGGTGTGAATACTATCTAAAGGGGGTGTAAATACTATCTAAAGGGGAGTGAATACTACCTAAAGGGGGTGTGAATACTATCTAAAGGGGTGGAGATAGTGTGGTGGAGAAATCAGAATTAGATCATTAAGATGTCTTATCTGCAGAATATGCTCATGTGATTCAACTGTTGAACTCTCATTATTAGAATGTTTCCTTTCGGACCCTTGTGATGACGGCTGTACTTCCACCCTCATATGGGCCTGTCACCTTGGGCCCAGAGAGTGGAGCTGTCAGGCTTCTCCATCGCATGTCCCTGTTGCTATGCCGAATATCAGAAATAGAATAGGGCAAAGGAGGTCAGAATGTTGCCTTCTGTGAATACGTGTCTATGCCTATTGCAAATCATGTGAAGGGATGGCGTGAGTAATGGGAACCAGGCACTTGTCTCCACAATGTCTGTACGTCAGTCACACCCTTCTAGGGCCTTGGGGGAGATTGTCCTCTAGTTACAACAAATTCACTTTTAAGATCTTAGTACTGAAAAAAATATATATATCTTTCTTCCTGGAGCCTAAGGTCTGGCACAGGATGTGTGGGTTTAGTGTCTGGAGCCAGTGTACGTCATCTCTGAGGTTGCACCTATCCTGAGGTAGTAGATAACCCAGAGGCTCCACTCCACTCAGTGGGCTCTGACTCTATCCACTCTGTGTGCATATTGTGACGGCTCCGTACTAATAAGTACAATAAAGATTTTTGATCAGGTATAATTGGTGATTGAGTTCTGGCTCACCTCATTTGGTAGTTAAGATACTATCTAAAGGTGTGTGAATACTTTGCAAATACTCTCTAAAGGGGTGTGAATACTGTCTAAAGGGGTGTGAATACTACCTAAATGGGTGTGAATACTATCTAAAGGGGTGTGAATACTATCTAAAGGGGTGTGAATACTCCCTAAAGGGGTGTGAATACTGTCTAAAGGGGTGTGAATACTATCTAAAGGGGTGTGAATACTCCCTAAAGGGTGTGAATACTACCCTAAAGGGGTGTGAATACTATTTAAACAGGTGTAAAAAAATCTAAAGGGGTGTGAATACTCTCTAAAGGGGTGTGAATACTCTCTAATGGGGTGTGAATAATCTCTAAATGGGTGTGAATACTATCGAAAGGGTGTGAATACTATCGAAAGGGGTGTGAATACTATCGAAAGGGTGTGAATACTCTCTAAAGGGGTGTGAATACTCTCTAAAGGGTCGTGAAAACTACCTAAAGGGGTGAGAATACTTTCTAAATGGGTGTGAATACTATCTAAAGGGTGAGTATACTCTCTAAAGGCGTGTGAATACTATCTAAAAGGGTGTGAATACTATCTAAAGGGTGTGAATACTATCGAAAGGGGTGTGAATACCTCTAAAGGGGTGTGGAATACTCTCTAAAGGGTCATGAAAACTACCTAAAGGGGTGAGAATACTTTCTAAATGGGTCTGAATACTATCTAAAGGGGTGTGAATACTATCTAAAGGGGTGTGAATACTATAGAAGGGGTGTGAATACTATCTAAAGGGGTGTGAATACTATCTAAAGGGGTGTGAATACTCTCTAAAGGGGTGTGAATACTATCTAAAGGGGTGTGAATACTATATAAAGGGGTGTGAATACTCTCTAAAGGGGTGTGAATACTATCTAATAAGGTGTGAATACTGTTCACAAAGGGGTGTGAATACTATCTAAAGGGGTGTGAATGCTATCTAAAGCGGGTTGTAAAAAGACTGTCTCTGAAGGGGTGTGAATACTATCTAAAAGGGTGTGAATACTATCTAAAGGGGTGTGAATACTCATCGAAAAGGGGTGTGAATACTACAGTAGTAATATGGTGTGAATACATCATCTAAAGGGTGACCTGGTGAATAATTATCGAAAGAGGTGAAAATACTAATCTAAAGGGGTGTGAATACTCTCAAAGGGTGTGAATACTATTTAATCAGGTGTAAAAATGTTCTAAAGGGGTGTGAATACTTACTCTCTAAAGGGTGTGAATACTACCTACACGGGTGTAGAAATACTCTCTAAAGGGGTGTGAATACTCTCTAAAGGGGTGTGAATACTCTCTAATGGCGTGTGAATACCATCTGAAGGTGTGAATACTATAAAGGGGTGTGAATACTATCTAAAGGGTGTGAATACTCTGGGGGGTGTGAATACTATCAAAGGTGTGAATACTATCGAAAGGGTGTGAATACTCTCTAGAAAGGGTGTGAATACTACTTCGAAGGGGTGTGAATACTATCTAAAGGGTGTGAATACATCTAAAGGTGTGAATACTATCTAAAGGGGTGTGAATACTCTCTAAAGGGTGTGAATACTACCTAAAGGTGGAATACTCTAAAGGGGTGTGAATACTACTCTAAAGGGGTGTGAATACTCTCTAAAGGGGTGTGAATACTTTCTAAAGGGGGTGTAATACTATCAAAGGTGAGAATACTTCTAAAGGGTGTGAATACTACTATCTAAAGAGGGTGAATACTATCTAATGGGGTGTAATACTCTCTAAAGGGGGTGTGAATACTCTCGAAAGAGTGTGAATACTATCTAAAGGGGTGTGAATAC
>NW_027015224.1:0-11940 GCF_036934945.1 Oncorhynchus masou masou
GACTAATCGCTGCCATATGTGATTGTATGTATAGACTCAGGATTGTGAATAGTTATGTAAATTGGATTTCTGAATTGAATTTAAATATGCTAAGATTTCTAAAAAACATGTTTTCACTTTGTCATTATGGGGTATTGGGAGAGAAAAAAAAATGTAATCAATTTTGAATTCAGGCTGTAATACAAAATGTGGAACAAGTCAAGGGGTAAGAATAGCTTCTGAAGGCACCATAGGTGTAGAAAAGAGTGGTTCTTGAAGATG
Organism: Oncorhynchus masou masou; assembly: GCF_036934945.1. Taxonomy (NCBI): domain Eukaryota; kingdom Metazoa; phylum Chordata; class Actinopteri; order Salmoniformes; family Salmonidae; genus Oncorhynchus; species Oncorhynchus masou. Next base: position 262 of record NW_027015224.1, read on the forward strand.
TTCAGAGTTACTGTGAATGAGTTAACTTTGAAGCTGTGAGTCAACTCTCAACATATTGAATTTCCTACCCTTTTCAATATCCTTGATACATCACCAGAAGCGCACTGTATAAGTTTCAGTCATCTCTAGTTTGTTGTCCCTGAACTAATATAGGTCATGTTTACAAAAGCTGAACAAATGTAATTAATAAAATGGGTTCCAGATGCACACAACCTTCTTGTTTTCAAACCTTAGGTCTAGAAACACTGAAAAGCAGAAAAACATGTGTACAAAACACAATCAACATGGTGTGCTAAAGAGAGACATTGTGTGAACTGAAAGATATCCGACATGTTTTTTTTGCCAGGCTGAGTTTTGATTTGGTTTGTGTTACACCATAATATTTCAAATATATATGAAAATTGTAATGTATGTAGAAAATGAGCAGTAATCTCCTGTACTCCACTCACCAATACAGTTTCAACTCATCGACGCTAGGTAAAAATATTTTTAAACAGTTGTGTTCGGAACAAAATTCAAGATGCTGTTTCATGCCCTTAGAGTGTCTCATATTATCACAATTGACAACAAAACAAAACTTGGTCTTTACTGCCCCATTCTACTTACACGGTCTTCAGCATTGGTATTTTCTACATTTCTCCTGGCCAGTTATCAGGCTCATTGCCATACCAGAAGCTAGGGTAGAAAGATGGTAACACATACATAAATAACAATTTGGGGTAACAAACCCTCATGATTTCCCCAATATTTGTGTGTCGTGTCAGTCATGGAAAAACACATCACAATATACACTACCGTACAAAAGTTTGGGGTCCTTAGAAATGTCCTTGTTTTCGAAAACTTTTAAAAATTGTCCATTTAAAATAACTTAAAATTGACATCAGTGTAGACATTGTTAATGTTGTAAATGAATACTGATTTTTAATGGAGCTTCCAGTTGAAGCTCGCACCGCTACAAACCATGGTTTGCCTACGGAGCTGTGAGGGGAATAGAAATGATCCAGGCCCTTGTTTTTGACTCGCACTGAAAACAGTTTTAAAAAACTGTTTGTCCATTTAAAATAACCTTCCGGAAAATTGACCTCTTCAGAAATACCTAGGATGGATAGTAATCCTTCTCATTGTTAATGTTGTAAATGACTATGGATGTAGCTGAATTCACAATTTGTAAGTCGCTCTGATTTTTAATGGAATATCTACATAGGTGTAGAGGCCCATTAACAGCAACCACCACTCCACATTGTGTTAGCTAATCCAAGTTTATCATTTTAAAAGGCTAATTGACCATTATAAAACCCTTTTGCAATTATGTTAGCACAGCTGAAAACTGTTGATTAAAGAAGCAATAAAACTGTCCTTCTTTAGACTAGTTGAGTATCTGGAGCATCAGCATTTGTAGGTTCGATTACAGGCTCAGAATGGCAAGAAACAAAGAACTTTATTCTAAAACTCGTCAGTCTATTTCTTGTTCTGAGAAATGAAGGCTACTCAATGCCAGAAATTGACAAGATACTGAAGATCTCGTACAACGCTGTGTACTACTCCAGGATGCTGGCCTTCTAGACAGAGTTGCAAAGAAAAAAACATTTCTCAGACTGGCCAATAAAAAGAAAATATTAAGATGGGCAAAATAACACAGACACTGTACAGAGAAGGATTGGGGAAAGGTGTTATGGACAGACAAATCTAAGTTTGAGGTGTTCGGATCACAAAGAAGGACATTTGTGAAACATAGAAAAAAATGAAAAGATGATGGAGGAGTACTTGACACCATCTGTCAAGCATAGCGGAGGCAATGTGATGGTCTGGGGTTGCTTTGGTGATTGTAAAGTGGGAGATTTGTACAGGGTAAAGGGATCTTGAATAAGGAAGGCTATCACTCCATTTTGCAACGCCATGCCATACCCTGTGGACGACACTTAACTGGAGCCAATTTCCTCCTACAACAGGACAATGATCCAAAGCAGAGCTCAAAACTATGTAATAACTATTTAGGAAGAAGCAGTCAGCTGTATTCTGTCTATAATGGAGTGGCCAGCACAGTCACCGGATCTCAACCCGTTTGAGCTGTTGTGGGAGCATCTTGACCCAACAAGCCAATCCAACAATCCAATGGGAGGTGCATCAGGAAGCATGGTGTGAAATCTCTTCAGATTACTTCAACAAATGGACAACTAGAATGCCAAAAGTCTGCAAGGTTGTAATTGCTGCAAATTGATGATTCTTTGATGAGAGCGAAGTTTGAAGGACACAATTATGATTTCAATTTAAAAAATCCTTATTTATAACCTTGTCAACGTCTTGACTATATTTCCTATTCATTTTGCCACTCATTTCATGTATGTTTTCATGGAAAACAAGGACATTTCTAAGTGACCCCGAACTTTTGAACGGTAGTGTACATGGCAGCAATATTTAACTGAATGATCATGCTTTACGTTATAGTGAGTTGTGATTTGAAGCAAATGCATTACTATTTGAATGACAAAATATCTGACCTTTTCGTCTAGAGGTGGGTTGTCCACCCACAACCATGTTTTCTCTTGTTGTGCTTCCGTTAGCCCGATCCAGAACTCAATGTCATTGTTAAGGATCTGTTTTTAAGAACTTTCTCACCTCAAAAGGTCTTTACCAGAAAGTTTAACTGAAAATGAACATTAGAGTGCCGCTCTGGGTTAACACAGTCATCTAAGGCCTTAGTAAAAGGTGATTGTAGATGTACTTTATCATAATGTCATTGAATAGTAATACTGTTGGCTGTCTATGACGTCCAGGAGTCCCCCCATGGAAATACACGTATCCCGACTGATTCCAGGTCAGTTAATCAATGGAGAAGTAATAGCACATTTCCCCCTCATGTTGCCCAGCCTTTGGCACATAGACTGGTATTCCCTGTGGAGGAAAGGAACAAAATAACCCTAATGTCATTCAGTGTCCCACATCAATCATATGTCTACAGTCCCATTCCAAAAACAGAGTATTTATGTAATTATATACCATAGTATATGAACAGGGAAAATGTTACTGTCTTTCATGTTACTGACAGCATATGTTACTGTCTTTCATGTTACTGACAGCATATGTTACTGTCTTTCATGTTACTGACAGCATATGTTACTGTCTTTCATGTTACTGACAGCATATATTGACCTGAGACATTTTCACGACTGCCATTATGAATATAAACATGTTGATTTACTATCCATATATATTTCACCTGCCTATATAGGAGTGACTCATGCTTAAAACTAACATTTCACCCTATAAAACCATTGATTTCTGTGTATTTCTTGTTCCATTTTGTATCCTGGAAATGTACATTTGATATATTCATTCCAATTGAGTAAATTCTAGAAATGTAAAACACATGCCTAATTAATGTTTAAATCTTTTAGGTAATACTTTTAGGTATTACTGAATAGTGTGCCACCATTTGGGACATTTCTGCATAGTAGAATCTACTTACCTGTGGTTGTGGGGCAAGTGGGTGGAATTCTCTGCTCAATCAATTATTGATTTAGCCAATTTAAAAAAAACTAAGAATGAATCAAAAGCGAGTCACCACTTCTCTCTTCTTGTTGAATCATGAAATCCATCATTACTCAGAAATGTAATGGTAAAGGCCATAACATAATCATCAGTACAAAACCAAAGATATTGATCTGTTTTAAGCAATCAATCATATGTCATCTTGAAAACTATACACTTTTATACTAGCATCAACAATCTGAGGTAAAATGGATGTGTAATTCCACTACATTTTCTGGGGTGAAAATGAAGGTTTGTGTAGATTATTGACACACTGTCCCCATTAGGGAAATTCGCAGAATATACAATTTACTATGGCAAAATATTTCAACATGTCTATTTAAGATGATAGTATACACTATATATACAAAAGTATGTGGACACCCCATCAAATTAGTGGATTTGGCTATTTCAGCTACACTCGTTGCTGACAGGTGTATTAAATCGAGCACAGAGCCATGTAATCTCCATAGACAGACATTGGCCTTACTGAAGAGCTCAGTGACTTTCAACATGGCACCACCTTTTCAACAAGTCAGTTAGTCAAATTTCTGCCCTGCTATAGCTGCCCCGGTCAACGATAAGTGCTGTTATTGTGAATTGGAAATGTCTAGGAGCAACAACGGCTCAGCCTTTAAGTGGTAGGCCACACAAGCTCACAGAACGGGAGCTTGTGTCCTCCGTTGCAACACTCACTACCGAGTTCCAAGCTGCCTCTGGAAGCAACGTCACAAAGTACTGTTTATCGGATGCTTTATGAAATGGGTTTGCATGGCCGAGTTGCCGCACACAAGCCTAAGATCTCCATTCACAATGCCAAGTGTCGGCTGGAGTGGTGAAATCTCACCGCCATTGAGCGGTGTAAATGCATTCAATGGAGTGATGAATCACGCTTCCAAAATCTGGCAGTCTGACAGACAAATCTGGTTTTGGCCGATGCCAGGAAGAACTCTACCTGCCCCAATGCACAGAGCCAACTGTGAAGTTTGGTGGAGGAGGAATAATGGTCTGGGGCTGTTTCATGGTTCGGGCTAAGCCCTTAGTTTCAGTGAAGGGAAATTTTAACTCTACAGCATACAATGTCCGTCCAACTTTGTGGCAACAGTTTGAAGGCTTTTTCCTGTTTCATCATGCGCAAAGCGAGGTCCATACAGAGATGGTTTGTCGAGATCGGTGTGGAAGAACTTGACTGGCTGCACAGAGCTCTGACCTCAACTACATCGAACACCTTTGGGATGAATTGGAACGCCGACTGCGAGCCAGGCCTAATTGCCGAAATTCAATGCCCGACCTCACTAATGCTCTTGTGGCTGAATGGAAACAAGTCCCCGCAGCAAGCCTTCCCAAAAGAGTGGAGGCTATTACAGCAGCAAAGGGGTAGCCAACGCCATATACCCATAATTCTGGAATGAGATGTTCGACGAGCAGCTGTCCACATACTTTTGGTAACGTAGTTTGTTGCCTCCTCGCAAACTATTGCAACAATGACATCTCTTTCTCACTCATTTAACCATTTAGAGAGTAAAATAATGCTCTCAACCACAATTTAACCAGGTGCTCTAGACTAGAGCCTCCATCGTCTGTACAGCAGCCTGAACGTTTGACATCCCTACCTTTTAGGTTTCTCTTTGTGTCTAGTCCATTGTACAGGCCTGTGTGATGTGTAGAACTTTGATGCATTTTATTGTTTGTTTATCGTTTATCACCTGAATATTCGGTCTCAGCCAACAATTGTTGATATCCTCCGTCCCTTACCTGACCCTTACAGACGCAGATGCCGGACCGAAGCGTTCAAGCAGCACTTTGAGAGCAAGCATCCCAAATCCCCAATGCCCCCAGAGCTGGATGATGTTGAGGCTTAAAAGACCAACGCACACAATGGACCTACAGCTGGGTTAAGATGCTCTCATCATTCAGACTCCCAGTTTACATGTTAGAAGCAAACTCTTTCCCTATGCTAAAAGTTGTATTTTGTATGACTCAATATGTGGATATGTTGTCACTCATCGCCTTTCATGTTGTGATTCACAGACACACGATGACCACGATTAGAGCGCTGCAACTGGAACTTAATGGCGTCAAGAGACAAAATACTGAGACCCCTGGACATGGGTGGGGGATATTTGTGACAATGACCTAAAAAGGGGGGCAGAAGCACACCAGCACCCCATCTTATATGTCCAACCACCCCTCAACTTCAGACTCTTTTGAAGCACCCATCTTAATGATATGAGCCCACTCTACCTACAGCCCTTTTCCCCATGCTGCTTCCTTCATTAATACCTGATTCAGTAACATCTAGACTGTTACACGTCTAAAAGTGTCAGGGTGTTACTGTTTTTGCAACTTTTTCTCAGTTGTGTACCGCAGTCTTACTTTAACCCACAACTCTTTTCTATACCTCCTCCCATACACTCTTGTGCAAATAATTTCTGCTTTCTTTGAGAATGGTGTCATAGTGGAAAGGATTTGTTATTTGCCTAAGACTGAGTCTTGTTCTGCCTGTAAAAGGCCCTGGTTGAAACAGTGCCAAATCACTGTGGATAGTCACCTGGTCCACGTTGTAACAGTTGTATTTTGCATTTGACCATTTCCAAGAAATATAGCAATATATATGAAATCATTCCTCTGCCTATTTGATCCATTCTGAAGGAAAGCAGTGAATGTGTTGTGTGTGTGAGAGAATATGTATGCCTTGTAATTCTAGAAGAAAATGTGTTACTTCCAAATGCAAGTTAAACGCCATTCCGTCTATACTGATACCAGACAAATGCATACTTACAAGTATTTTCAAATGTATTTCCAATATACTGCAATGCTATGTAGCTGAAGAGTGGTGACACTGTTTAGATAGGAGTGTCAATCAGTTTCTGGAGGTCTGTGTTCACTGGCAATTCCTCTCACTTCTGCATCAAATCAACCTCTACAATATATATTCTACTTATTTTATTACAAATATAGCAGTACACAGTCCTCCATAAATATGTTGACAATGACACATTCCTGTGTATTGGATCCTCTCTACATAGAAAAACGACAAAAAAATAGAATTGGACATTTTCCATTGCTACTAACTTGTACTGGTTACAGGTAGAACTAAAAAAATGGACACACTTATGGTCCATATATATAGCATTTAATTGAACCATGTGTAGTACATCTAATAGAGACAATGAGAAATTCTTGGTTCAACAAGACAGCAGTCATCAAAGGGTAGAAATGTAGCATTGTACTTGTGTCACAGTACTTTACAGCTTTGATTGGATACAAATAATATATGACAAAGGGTGATGTAATTATCTGAATTACTGTAGATTTGAATAGTTTAAGAGTGAAGTCGGGTTATAAGTCAAATGTGAAGATCCGTCGTTATGAAAGAGGCAATGGGTGTTATTCATATACCATTCTCATACTCAAAGTCAATATATAATACTGAACAAAAATGTAAACACCACATATAAAGTGTTGGTCCCATGTTTCATGAACTGAAATAAAAGATCCCAGAAAAGTTCCATACGCACAAAAAGCGCATTTCTTTCTAATCTTGTGCATCAATTTGTTTACATCCCTGTTAGTGAGCATTTCTCCTTTGCCAAGATAATCCATTCACCTGCTGACTGCAGGAATGGCCACCAGAGCTGTTGCAAGAGAATTTAATATTCCTTTCTCTACCATGTCGTTTTAGAGAATTTGGCTGTATATCCAACCGGCCTCAACCTCAGACCACGTGTAACCACGCCAACCCAGGACCTCCACATCCGGCTATTCACCTGTGGGATCGTCTGAGATCAGATACCTGGATAGCTGATGCTACTGTGGGATTGCACAACTGAAGAATATCTGCACAAACTGTAAGAAACCGTCACAGGGAAGGCCATCTGCGTGCTTGTCGAACTCACCAGGGTCTTACTGCAGTTCGGCATCATAACTGACTTCAGTGGGCAAATACTCACCTTCGATGGAAACTGGCACGCTGAAGAAGAGTGCTCTTCAAGGATGAATCCCGCGTCGCATGGTCGGCGGTTTGCTGATGTCAAAGTTGTGACCAGAGTGCCCCATGGTGGCACTGGGGTTACGGTATGGCAGACATAAGCTACGGATAACAAACACATTTTTATCGATGGCAATTTGAATGCACAGAGATACCTCTATGAGATCCTGAGGCCCATTGCTGTGCCAGTGATCCTCTGCCATCACCTCCTATTTCAGCATGTTAATGCACAGTCCCATTTCGCAAGGATCTGTACACAATTCCTGGGTGCTGAAAATGTGCCAATTCTTCCGTGTCCTGCATACTAACAAGCATGTTTGGGATGCTCTGGATCGACCGTGCACGACAGCACGTTCCAGTTCCCGCAACTTTTAAAAACCATCGAAGACGAGTGGGACAACATTCCACAGGCCTCAATCAACAGCCTGATCAACTATGCTCGGGAGATGTGGGCTCCCGAATGGCGCAGCGGTCTAAGTTACTGCATCTCAGTGCAAGAGGCATCACTGCAGTCCCTGGTTGGAATCCAGGCTGCATGATATCCGGTCATGATTGGGAGTCCCATAGGGCGGTGCACAATTGGCCCAGCGTCGTCGGGATTGGCGGGGTAGGCCGACATTGTAAATAAGAATATGTTCTTAAATGACTTGCCTAGCTAAATAAAAAATAACAAAAACATTAAATTAAATGTGTCCCGCTGCATGATGCAAATGGTGGTCACACCAGATACTGACTGGTTTTCTGATCCACGCTCCTATCTTCATTTAAAAAGGTATCTGTTACCAACAGATGCACATCTGTATTCCCAGTCATGTGAAATCCATAGATTAGGGCCTGAAGAACATATTTTAATTGACTGATGTCCTTATATGAACGATAACTCAGTAAAATCGTTGAAATTGTTGCATGTTGCATTTATATTTTTGTTCAGTGTAGATACATACTATTTAGCCTCATATTGCCAGATTATTGCTATCAACCCTGTGTGTATCTTTTGGAAAAATGGTAGTGAAGTTTATTAAAATGATGTAGAATAGATGAGCCACCACAGATGTTACAGGCATCCACAGGTCTTGACCACCATGTTGCGATGCTTCTTTAGGATCACATTGTTGTTGTCGTCGTAGAAGAGTACAGAGATGGGACTGAGCTTGGTGGGTGCGCAGCACGCTTTAGGAACCTCATCCGGCTTCAAAAGGTGAACCTGCCATGAAAAAAGGTCAAATCAGACTTATTCATACATACACTTTGATATAATCAATGATAATATCCTGTGAGTTTAGTAAACATCAATTTTCAAATATATGTGTTGGAACATACAGTGTGGCAAAAAAGTATTTAGTCAGCCACCAATTGTGCAAGTTCTCCCACTTAAAAAGATGAGAGAGAGAGGCCTGTAATTTTTTATCATAGGTACACTTCAACTATGACAGACAAAATGAGAAAAAAAATCCAGAAAATCACATTGTAGGATTTTTAATGAATTTATTTGCAAATTATGGTGGAAAATAAGTATCTGGTCAATAACAAAAGTTTATCTCAATACTTTGTTATATACCCTTTGTTGGCAATGACAGAGGTCAAACGTTTTCTGTAAATCTTCACAAGGTTTTCACACACTGTTGCTGGTATTTTGGCCCATTCCTCCATGCAGATCTCCTCCAGAGCAGTGATCTTTTGGGGCTGTTGCTGGGCAACACGGACTTTCAACTCCCTCCAAAGATTTTCTATGGGGTTGAGATCTGGAGACTGGCTAGGCCACTCCAGGACCTTGAAATGCTTCTTACGAAGCCACTCCTTCGTAGCCTGGTCGGTGTGTTTGGGATCATTGTCATGCTGAAAGACCCAGCCACGTTTCATCTTCAATGCCCTTGCTGATGGAAGGTGGTTTTCACTCAAAATCTCACGATACATGGCCCCATTCATTCTTTCCTTTACACGGATCAGTCCTCCTGGTCCCTTTGCAGAACAACAGCCCCAAAGCATGATGTTTCCACCGCCATGCTTCACAGTAGGTATGGTGTTCTTTGGATGGAACTCAGCATTCTTTGTCCTCCAAACACGACAAGTTGAGTTTTTACCAAAAAGTTATATTTTGGTTTCATCTGACCATATGACATTCTTTCAATCTTCTTCTGGATCATCCAAATGCTCTCTAGCAAACTTCAGATAGGCCTGGACATTGTCTGGCTTAATAAACAGGGGGACACGTCTGGCACTGCAGGATTTGAGTCCCTGGCGGCGTAGTGTGTTACTGATGGTAGGAGGACAGAGGAGCCTCTTAAAGAAGAAGTTACAGGTCTGTGAGAGCCAGAAATATTGCTTGTTTGTAGGTGACCAAATACTCATTTTCCACCATAATTTGCAAATAAATTCATTAAAAATCCTACAATGTGATTTTCTGGATTTTTTTTCTCATTTTGTCTGTCATAGTTGAAGTGTACCTATGATGAAATTACAGGCCTCTCATCTTTTTAAGTTTGAGAACTTGCACAATTGGTGGCTGACTAAATACTTTTTTGCCCCACTGTATATATTAACTTTAGTAAATGTTGTTAGCGTGCACTTTTGCTAGTAGTACTAGCTAGCGTGCTACGTTTTACGTCCTAATAATTGTTTGTTTGTTTTCCTGTTCCTACTTTTAGAATCAACTGTACTGGATGAGGTCCAGTTGGATGTGCCACTGCTGCCAGTTATCCTTCATGTCAGGATGCTGCTATCATCCTTGAGGATGTGCCGACTATCCTTGGGTCCACTTTTCAGAAAGCTTCTGGTTTTATGTTTGAAGGTATCCCACATATTCATTCTGAAAATCTTTGTTGTCTGCTTTAGGGAGGCCACTGGTAATTGGCAGCTGATGCCGATTAGCCCCATGTTCTCTAAATGTCTGTGTAGTCTGGGCTTGTCAGATGCTGTTATATCCATTGAATCTAATGGTTGGCATTCTCCATTCCCTCCCTCCCACAGCCTCTGCCTTACCACCAAGGGCGGAGGACATGGCCCTGAGGCTCGTCTCCCTGCCCCAGGCCTTCACTGGGAGTGACCCCTCCAAGAAGATTGACATTGAGAGGGAGCTGGCTGAGGCAAAGGTGAGTTCATTAACTCTTTCATGTCTCACTTTGAGTTCTTCCACATGCATGTCTTTTATACATCACAGTATCTGATCTATTTGAAATCATTCCTATTTTCTTGTCCTAGATCCATCATGTTAACCTGATAGATGCCCTCTTTGAACTGGTGCTGTTTGGGTTGATGACAGCTCAGAAGTCCCTGATGGTGGTAAGTAGCATCTCACTGGTACATGTTTTGATGTCTCTCTATTAGCAAATTCACTTCAATTTCTCTTCTCTCCTCCTTTGTTTCCTTTAGCACCCTGGTGGGTTCATGGAGCGTCTGTACGCTCTCCTGCACTCCTTCCTGCCCGCTGCTGCCAGCATTGAGCCAAAGGCCGAGAGATACCTGCTGCTGCTCAATGTAAGAGTCAAGAGTTGACTTCCTTATTCCTAGTTGACTTTTTCCTGAATAACAGGGTTTCAATTACGTTTTACAGGGAGTAACTCTCATTGTCTCTTTCCTCTGGTAAGCTAGTAACTCAGAGCCATTATCTATGTGTTGTGTGGTGTTCTCTTCAGGGTGGGCTGATGGCTCTGCTAGATGACATGTTTGGGCAGCAGCTGGCCTGGTACTTTAACCCAGTGTCTCTGGTCACTGAGCTCTCCAGCCTCCTGGAGTACCACCTGGAGAACCTCATGGCCAGCATGTAGTCCTACTGCAGAGATCTGAAAGGCCACACTCTCTCTGTCTGTCCATCTCTCTCTCTATATCCATCCATCTCTCTCTCTCTCTGTCCATCTCTCAGGATGTGAGGACTTGAAGTGCTTTGTTGAAGCTTGATTAGTTAACACAAATTAAATTAATGTATTCTCTTGCTTTCTCTCCCCACAGGATTCTTGTGCCACTTTGCCACCTAACAGGGATCTAGACACTAATGCACTACATTACCTTGCACTGAATTTTACATTTTTAAATAAAATAACTAGTAGTTCAACAGCATGTGTCTCTGTCTTTTCATTTACTTGATCATTTCATCACTACTTCCCTTTTCCTGAGTTATGAGGCTAATATTACATGAACAATTATGCTTTATTCTTTGCATATGG
>NW_027015225.1:0-11940 GCF_036934945.1 Oncorhynchus masou masou
TCTAAAGTAGTGCACTATATAGGGGATAGGGTTCCATAGGGCTCTGGTCTAAAGTAGTGCACTATATAGGGAATAGGGTTCCATAGGGCTCTGGTCTAAAGTAGTGCACTATATATAGGGAATAGGGTTCCATAGGGCTCTGGACTAAAGTAGTGCACTATATATAGGGAATAGGGTTCCATAGGGCTCTGGACTAAAGTAGTGCACTATATAGGGAATAGGGTTCCATAGGGCTCTGGTCTAAAGTAGTGCACTATATATAGGGAATAGGGTTCCATAGGGCTCTGGTCAAAAGTAGTGCACTATATAGGGAATAGCGCTCCATAGGGCTCTGGTCTAAAGTAGTACACTATATAGGGAATAGGGTTCCATAGGGCTCTGGTCTAAAGTAGTGCACTATATATAGGGAACAGGGTTATATAGGGCTCTGGACTAAAGTAGTGCACTATATATAGGGAATAGCGTTCCATAGGGCTCTGGTCTAAAGTAGTGCACTATATAGAACAGGGTTCATAGGGCTCTGGTCCTAACATGGTGCACTATATAGGAATAGCGTTCCCTTAGACTCTGGTCTATGAGTACTATAAAATAGGGTTCATGGGAGAAACCTGGTCTAAAGTAATGCACTATATAGGGAACAGGGGTTATATAGGAATAGTGCATATGTATAGACCAAGGTTCCATGAATCTGGTCTAAAGTAGTACTATAAAATATAGATTTTATTTGAGACAACCTAGTCTCTTATCTTTAATTGTCTCATATGAACAACTTCCTCAACTTCCACACACAGCATAGCTCTATAAACAACAAACATCAGCAGGAGGACTTGCCACACTGCTCTATTTGGTCTTGGCTCAGGGAAGAGCACTGGGTCGTGTTCATTAGTGCACACGGTGCATAACATTTTGCAATGAAAAACCAAGCTTTTCTTACTGGCTAGATTTAGGTAGTTACTGTGCAATGTCACTGGGCATCATAGTATATGTGTCCACTTTGTGTGAATGAGTGAGATTATCCTTCTGTAGTAAAAAATAAAATAAAAATGCTCTGAAAATTATGACTTGTTCTACTGAAGTGGTAGTGTTCCCTCCCATTGATCAAACTGAAAACATGCTGTACCAGAGGTAAGGTACTTTTGGCAAAAGGTTATACACAAAACAAAAATATAAAACTCAATATGTAAAAAGTGTTGGTCCCATGTTCCATGAGCTGAAATAAAAAGATCCCAGGAAATGTTCATGCGCAAAAGCTTATTTCTATCAAATTCTGTGCACAAATTTTTTGTCCCTGTTAAGTGATGATAAGCCTGTAAGACAATCCATCCTGCCTGTCAGGTGCGGCATATGTGATTAAACAGCGCCAGTCATTACAGGTGCGCAACCTGGCCAGGGACAATAGTCACTAAAATGTGATTGTGTCACAGCGCAATGCCACGGGTGTCTTCAGTTTTTGAGGAGAGTGCAAATGGCATGCAGACTGCAGGAATGTCCACCAGAGCTGTTGCCAGAGAACGTTCATTTCTCTACCATAAGCCGCATCCAACATTATTTTAGACAATGTGGCAGCACATCCAACTGGCCTCACACACAGATCACGTGTCCAGGTCCTCCCCACATCCGGCTTCTTCTCCCACGGGATTGTCTGAGTCCAGCCACCCGGACATCTGATGAAACTGTGGGTTTGCACAAGCAAAGAATTTCTGCACAGAAAACGTCTCAGGGAAGCTCATCTGTGTGTCTTAACCGACTTCAGTGGTCAAACGGCTCACATTCCTTGGCCACTGGCGCCGCTGGAGAACTGTGCTCTTCACGGATGAATCCAGGTTTCAACTGTACGGGCAGATGACAGACGTGTGGGCGAGCGGTTTGCCGATGTCAACGTTGTGAACAGAGTGCCCCGTGGTGTCGGTGGGGTTATGGTATGGGCAGGCATAAGCTACGGACAACGAACACAACTGTGCGGTTCAGTGCAAGGATGTGGTGACAGTCACAAGCCATATTGTCATTGTCATCGCAAATATATAATGTTTCGTGATAATGCAACCGAATCTTTGTATAGTCCTAGGGGCGGGAAAATGTCCCGGTTCTTCATGCTTCTGGTCTCACCAGACATGTCACCCGTGAGCTTGTTTGCAGGATGCTCTGGATCGGCGTGTGATGGCTGATGTTCCAGTTCGTCAATATCCAACAACCGGACATGCCTGAAGAGAGTGGGACAACTGCTCCACAGGCCACAATCAACAGCCTGATCAACTCAATGAAGGAGATGTTTCACGCTGCATGAAGCAAAATGGTGGCAACACCAGATCTGACTGGTTCTTTCTGATCCTCCTACTTTTTTATTTGTTATTATTTTTTAAAGGTATCTGTGACCAACAGATTCATATCTGTATTCCATTCATCTGATAATTCATAGATTAGGGCCTAATGAAATTATTTAAATTGACTGATTTCCTTATATGACCTGTAACTCAGTAAAATCTTTAAATTGTTACATGTTGCATTTATATTTTTGTTCAGTTTACATACCGGGTTGATATCTATGATGGTTTGTTGCTTCTTGTTTGGTTTCATCCGAAAGATGTCTTTGACAAACTTTTCATCTGCCTGGTAGAGTGTGGAAGACATGGCGATCGGCATCTGGGATGTGAAATATGATACAACATTGAGATGACGTTTTTCCCCTCATAATTCATTAATAATTAATTAATAATAATTAACCTCAATAATAATTGTGTTAATAATGGACCTCAGATAGATGATGTTTTGAATCCATACGATTTTACAGTCCTGACTAGAAGTGGCTCCAGTTGATAAGAGTGTGGCATTGACTAGTACCGACAAGGTTGCGGGTTCAACGGCGTAGAATCACATAAAAAATATATGCACTCAATGTATAAAATTGGAAACAGGAAAGACATGATATATTATTACCTTGTTTACAGGCACTGACTTGGAGCACGCCAGAGCCCAGACAGTTCCCTGGTGGGGAACAGAAACCAGCGTTCTCTGTTGTGTTGGCAAATACCTTGCTGGGTGGAGAGAACCTGTAGCCTGGGACACCCTCACACTGCTCTCCCTCCTCATAGATGGCATAGATAGATCTGACAAAGAGGACAATGAACAGAGCACAGATTAATTTAATTAATGTGAAAGGCGATACATAAATATGTTTACAAACACACGGAGTAGCAAGCCAACTCATGCAAGATTTTCTGGGGTCAGTATTTACAGAGTGTTAGTGGAGTGTAAACCTCATTAAAAGTATTCTGAAACATGAAAACTATTGAGAGAAGTAACTTTGTTGGGACAACTCTGTACAACTCTGTACAAAAATATCAGTCTCTCGATGTGCAAACTGACTTAGAGACATTTTAGCGACTTACAGCTGTAATCGCAGCAAAAGTTAGCGCTACAAAGTATTAACAGGGCTGAATAATTTTGCACCCCAATTTTCAGTTTTTGATATGTTAAAAAAGTTTGAAATATCCAATAATAAATGTCATTCCACTTCATGATTGTGTCCCACTTGTTATTGATTCTTCACAAAAAAATACAGTTTTATATCTTTATGTTTGAAGCCTGAAATGTGGCAAAAGGTCGCAGAAAGTTCAAGGGCGAATACTTACAGAAAGCAGAGCACTGTATACTACTATATGTGTGAATTTTGTATTTTATTTGAATGGACCATTATCATGCCTTTCTCGAAACAGGGGCAAAAAATACATGTCATCTATGCACTTAAAAAAGTCTGTGGTTAATTTTAATGCCACTCAGGTAGGGCTATACTCCTGTTGTAAAGAGAAGCAATGTGCTAAATATTAGAAGAGTTGAGAAATAGAAATAGTCGGCCTAGCCTATAGAAAGCTGATAAGAGCCTCTTCTTTTTAATAGAGGCCATCCAAAACTGGATTCTCACTCAATTGCATAGCCTATAGAAATTTGCGCAACATGAGCTGTCTGAGTGATTAGAGGGACAATAGAGTGCTGACTACCAGGTAGTTTGCTCGTTTGGTAGACTACTAATGACCATCATCAGCATCAGAGCTAGGAGAAGCCTAGTTACTAAACGGTCACGTGGAATTTGACTGCGGCCATGACTCGTGACCGCCGGTGTTGCGGTAATACAAACCCCGTAACAGGCCTATACTCAACTCGTGCATTTTAGTTAAATGTATTTAATTTGCAAACAGGCTGAATAATAGTAACTTGTGATGACAAACTCTGAAAATAATGTAAACGTAGAGCAAGCACCCACGACAGAGACATGAGAGTTCAGACCCAAAACCAACCTGCAGAGATCAGAGGAAAACATGTAGAGGGTCTCGTTCTTGGTGATGATTGGATGAAAGGAGGCCCCATTGGTCCCATTGATCATGTTACACTCATCTGTGGTCCACCAATTCAGGCGCTGCGCAGAAGAAACATTGTTGTCACGGTTATCACTTCAAAATGGATTCTGACTGTATTTGCCTTCTGTGAAATCTAGATCACATTTAGCCTTGCGAAACCACACTGACCAGAACACTCATTTTGTTTCACCTGGTAAAAGCAAAAGCGTGAGATCGGGTTTAACGGGCTAAGAAAAAAACACCCCTCTAAAATTACAGTTATTAGTTCATTACAGTGCACTCAGCCAATCTCACTGCAACCCCCAGAGAAGCTGTGGATAACAGGTGCGGTACAATAGACTAGAGACTAAATATTCCTTTTGATTTAAGTTTCCACCCTGTCTTCATTCATAATGAGATGCGCGAATGACTAATTCCTCTGTGTGTAGACATCACTAACCTAGACATCACTAACCTAGACAGCAGCCTGTGTGTAGACATCACTAACCTAGACAGCACTAACCTAGACATCACTAACCTAGACATCACTAACCTAGACAGCACTAACCTAGACAGCACTAACCTAGACAGCACTAACCTAGACAGCACTAACCTAGACAGCACTAACCTAGACAGCACTAACCTAGACAGCACTAACCTAGACAGCACTAACCTAGACATCACTAACCTAGACAGCACTAACCTAGACAGCACTAACCTAGACAGCACTAACCTAGACAGCACTAACCTAGACAGCACTAACCTAGACATCACTAACCTAGACAGCACTAACCTAGACAGCACTAACCTAGACAGCACTAACCTAGACAGCACTAACCTTAATGTGTGTAATTTCTTTACTCCTTAATGTGTTTGAGCCAATCAGTTGTGTGGTATACAGAATCTGGTATTTTACCAAATAGAGCTAAGTCCATATTATGTCAAGAACAGCTCAAATAAGTGAAGAGAAACGACAGTCCATCATAACTTTAAGACATGAAGGTCAGTCAATCTGGAAAATTTCAAGAACTTTTCAAGTTTCTTCAATTGCAGTCGCAAAACCCATCAATCGCTATGATGAAACAAACTCTTAAAGGACATCGAATGGGCAGAGTTATGCATTGCTGCGGAGATAAGTTCTTCTACAGTTTGACCTCAGAAATTGCAGCAAATAAATGCTGCCGGTTCAAGTAACAGACACGTAACTCAACTGTTCAGTGGGACTGTGAATCAGGCCTTCATGGTCAAATTGCTTTGTAAAGAAACTAAAAGGACACCAATAAGAAGAAGGAGCTTGCTTGGAGTAGAAACACCGGCATGGACCTCGAACCAGTCAGAATCATGTTTTGGACTCCAGAGCAGGTGGAGATTTTGGTCCCAGTGCCATGTGTTTGAGACTCCGTAGGTGGCGGATGATCTCCACATGTATTTCCACCGATAAAGCATGGTGTGATGGTGTAGTCATCATCATTTCATCTGTGGAATGATTTTCCCTAATTCGGCTGCACTCAACTTATGGTTACCACAGCATTCTGCAGTAATACGCCATTCCATCCGGTTTGGGCTTAGTGGGACTATCATTTGTTTTTCAACAGGACAATGACCCAACACACCTCCAGGCTGTGTAAGGGCTATTTGACCAAGAAGGAGAGTGATGGAGTGCTGCATCAGATGACCTGGCATCCACAATCCCCCGACCTCAACCCAATTGAAGTGGTTTGGGATGAGTTGTACCGAAAGAGTGACGGAAAAGCAGCCAAGAAGTGCACAGCATATGTGGGAAGTCCTTCAAGACAGTTGGAAAAGCATTCCAGGTCAAGCTGGTTGAGAGAATACCAAGAGTGTGCAAAGCTGTCATCAAGGCAAAGGGTGGCTATTTGAAGGATCTCAAATATATTTTGATTTGTTTAACACTTTTTTGGTTACTACATGATTCCATGTGTCATTTCATAGTTTTGATGTCTTCACTATCATTCTACAAAGTAGAAAATAGTTTTAAAAAATAAACACTTGAATGAGTAGGTGTTCTACAACTTTTGACCAGTAGTGTATGTTTAGGCAGCAGCCACTCTGTGCTAGTGATGGCTATTTAACAGGTGGCTATTTAATAAGGTATCTGTTTTTTGTTTTTAAAAATCCCAAAACCTGTTTGTGCTGTCATTATGGGATATTGTGTGTAGATTGTTGAGGGGGGGGGAAAAAAATTATATTTAATCCATTTTAGAATAAGGAACCAGGCTACTCGTGCCAACTCATGTGAGGTCATTCTTTACTAATCTGGTTCTTGGAATTATCAGATTGGAACACGACCATGTCTTCGGTCTGAGCACACTACTCTGTAACGTAACAAAATGTGGAAAAAGTCAAGGGGCCTGTACACAAACTGAACCATTAGATTACAAATGAAATGAGTTTGTGTTTATGGTCATTCTTGACAATAGGAGGCCCAATACTTTCGTATTTATATGTTTATAGCATAATACGTTGTGGAATGTTCTATAGAAGGCTTACCTTTGACCCTTCCACTGATCTATAACGGCAAAGTCCTTATAACTCTGCTGACCGGTCAAACACATACTCTCCATCATCTGTAGCATTTTGCTGAAATACAAAAAACAGAACCACCAAGAAACACCCACCTCCTTCGTGAGTTCATAAAAACAGAATATATCTAAGAGACTCAAAATTGTTGACATGTAAAACAGTGTGTTGAATCTGAAACAATGTTTTCTATAGACATTTACACGACAAGGCTTTCATAGATCTAATTCTATACTTGCTTTATGGAAGTGACTATTTACAAAACATTATTACCACAGCACTTAAATAACCAACCACTTTAAAAAAAAGAAACGCACAATTACAAATATCATCAATCAACATAT
Source organism: Oncorhynchus masou masou (assembly GCF_036934945.1). NCBI lineage: Eukaryota > Metazoa > Chordata > Actinopteri > Salmoniformes > Salmonidae > Oncorhynchus > Oncorhynchus masou. The sequence continues at coordinate 7,217 of NW_027015225.1, forward strand.
TACAACCAACCATACAGTCCATATTGAGTCGTGAGTGAGAATCAAACCTTGTAGAAGAGTCCAAACACATCATCTAATGTATGGTCCACTACTTTCAGAGCTTTGAGAAGGCCATCCTCATAGCCCCAAAGCAGTTCTCCCACAGTGTGTGTAGTGAACAGGTCTTCATTCACCGACTTCATGTAAGATGAGATGATATTGGCAATAAATGACGTATCCTTGAATTTTTCCATCACCGTCTGGGAACAGAGAGAGAAAGAAATAGAACTGAATGATTCATCATTCACAAGCTAACCCGGACAGCACTGGGCCAATTGCACCGCCCTATGGGACTCCCAATCACGGCCGGATGTGATACAGCCTAGAATCGAACCAGGGACTGTAGTGACGCCTCTTGCACTGAGATACAGTGCCTCTTAGACCGCTGCGCCACTATGGAGCCCTGTACAGTTGAAGTCAGAAGTTTACATACACCTTAGCCAAATACATTTAAACTCAGTTTTTGACATTTAATCCTAGTAAAACTTCCCTGCCTTAGCTAAGTCAGGATCATCACTTTATTTTGGCCAGGGCGCTCTTGAAAAAGAGATTTTAATCTCAATGAGCCCTTCCTGGTTAAATAAAGGTTAAATACATTTTCAGAATGTGAAATATAAAAAAACAGTAAAGATTTATTTCAACTTTTATATCTTTAATCACATTCCCAGTGGGTCAGAAGTTTACATACACTCAATTAGTATTTGGTAGCATTGCCTTTAAATTGTTTAACTTGGGTCAAACGTTTTGGGTAGCCTTCCACAAGCTGGGTGAATTTTGGCCCATTCCACCTAACAGAGCTGGTGTACCCGAGTCAGGTTTGTAGGCCTCCTTGCTTGCACATGCTTTTCAGTTCTGCCCACACATTTTCTATAAGATTGAGGTCAGGGCTTTGTGATGGCCACTCCAATACCTAGACTTTGTTGTCCTTAAGCCATTTTGCCACAACTTTGGAAGTGTGCAGGGTCCTTGTCCATTTGGAAGACCCATTTGCGACCAAGCTTTAACTTCCTGACTGATGTCTTGAGATGTTGCTTCAGTCTTGAGATGTTGCTTCAATATATCCACATAATTTTCCTCTTCATGATGCCATCTATTTTGTGAAGTGCACTAGTCCTGCTGCAGCAAAGCACCCCCACAACACGACTGCCACCCCGTGCTTCATGGTTGGGATGGTGTTCTTCAGCTTGCAAGTCTCCCCTTTTTCCCCCAAACATAACGATGGTCATTATGGCCAAACAGTTCTATTTTTGTTTCATCAGAGGACATTTCTCCAAAAAGTACAATCTTTGTCCCCATGTGCAGCTGCAAACCGCAGTCTGGCATTTTTATGGCGGATTTGGAGCAGTGTCTCCTTCCTTGCTGAGCAGCCTTTCAGGTTATGTTGATATGGGACTCGTTTTACTGTGGATATAGATACTTTTGTACCCGTTTCCTCCAGCATCTTCACAAGGTCCTTTGCTGTTGTTCTTGAAATTGATTTTCACTTTTCGCACCAAAGTACATTCATCTCTAGGAGACAGAAAGTGTCTCCTTCCTGAGCGGTATGATGGCTGCATGGTCCCATGGTGTTTATACTTGCATAAAATAGTTTCAACAGATGAACGTGGTACCTTCAGGCAATTGGAAATTGCTTCCAAGGATGAACCAGACTTGTGGAGGTGTACAATATTTTTTCTGAGGTCTTGGCAGATTCCTTTTGATTTTCCCATGATGTCAAGCAAAGAGGCACTGAGTTTGAAGGTAGGCCTAGAAATACATCCACAGGTACACCTCCGATTCACTCAAATGATGGCAATTAGTCCATCAGAAGCTTCTAAAGCCATAACATTTTCTGAAATTTTCCAAGCTGTCAACTTTGTGTATGTAAACTTCTGACCAACTGGAATTGTGATACAGTGAATCATAAATGAAATAATCTGTCTGTAAACAATTGTTGGAAACATTACTTCTGTCATGCACAAAGTAGATGTCCTAACAGACTTGCCAAAACTATAGTTTTAACAAGAAATTTGTGGAGTGGTTAAAAAAACACGTTTTAGTCAGCTGTGCCACCAGAGACTGAGTTCGTGCCCAGGCTCTGTCGTAACCAGCCGCGACCGTGAGGATGCGTTGGATGCGCGCTGTGTTAAGAAGCGGTGCGGCTTGGTAGGGTTGTGTTTCGGAGGACGCATGACTTTCAACCTTAGTCTCTCCCGAGCCCGTATGGGAGTTGTAGTGATGAGACAAGATGGTAGCTACTAACAACTGGATACTACGAAATGGGGGAGAAAAGGGGGTAAAATTCACACACACAAAAAAACCTAAGTGTGTGTAAACTAGTTTTAATGACTCCAACCTAAGTGTGTGTAAACTAGTTTTAATGACTCCAACCTAAGTGTGTGTAAACTAGTTTTAATGACTCCAACCTAAGTGTGTGTAAACTAGTTTTAATGACTCCAACCTAAGTGTGTGTAAACTAGTTTTAATGACTCCAACCTAAGTGTGTGTAAACTAGTTTTAATGACTCCAACCTAAGTGTGTGTAAACTAGTTTTAATGACTCAACCTAAGTGTGTGTAAACTAGTTTTAATGACTCCAACCTAAGTGTGTGTAAACTAGTTTTAATGACTCCAACCTAAGTGTGTGTAAACTAGTTTTAATGACTCCAACCTAAGTGTGTGTAAACTAGTTTTAATGACTCCAACCTAAGTGTGTAAACTAGTTTTAATGACTCCAACCTAAGTGTGTAAACTAGTTTTAATGACTCCAACCTAAGTGTGTGTAAACTAGTTTTAATGACTCCAACCTAAGTGTGTGTAAACTAGTTTTAATGACTCCAACCTAAGTGTGTGTAAACTAGTTTTAATGACTCCAACCTAAGTGTGTGTAAACTAGTTTTAATGACTCCAACCTAAGTGTGTGTAAACTAGTTTTAATGACTCCAACCTAAGTGTGTGTAAACTAGTTTTAATGACTCCAACCTAAGTGTGTGTAAACTAGTTTTAATGACTCCAACCTAAGTGGGTGTAAACTAGTTTTAATGACTCCAACCTAAGTGGTGTAAACTAGTTTTAATGACTCCAACCTAAGTGTGTAAACTAGTTTTAATGACTCCAACCTAAGTGGGTGTAAACTAGTTTTAATGACTCCAACCTAAGTGGGTGTAAACTAGTTTTAATGACTCCAACCTAAGTGTGTGTAAACTAGTTTTAATGACTCCAACCTAAGTGTGTAAACTAGTTTTAATGACTCCAACCTAAGTGTGTGTAAACTAGTTTTAATGACTCCAACCTAAGTGTGTGTAAACTAGTTTTAATGACTCCAACCTAAGTGTGTGTAAACTAGTTTTAATGACTCCAACCTAAGTGTGTGTAAACTAGTTTTAATGACTCCAACCTAAGTGGGTGTAAACTAGTTTTAATGACTCCAACCTAAGTGGGTGTAAACTAGTTTTAATGACTCCAACCTAAGTGGGTGTAAACTAGTTTTAATGACTCCAACCTAAGTGGGTGTAAACTAGTTTTAATGACTCCAACCTAAGTGGGTGTAAACTAGTTTTAATGACTCCAACCTAAGTGTGTGTAAACTAGTTTTAATGACTCCAACCTAAGTGTGTGTAAACTAGTTTTAATGACTCAACCTAAGTGTGTGTAAACTAGTTTTAATGACTCCAACCTAAGTGTGTGTAAACTAGTTTTAATGACTCCAACCTAAGTGTGTGTAAACTAGTTTTAATGACTCCAACCTAAGTGTGTGTAAACTAGTTTTAATGACTCCAACCTAAGTGTGTGTAAACTAGTTTAATGACTCCAACCTAAGTGGTGTAAACTAGTTTTAATGACTCCAACCTAAGTGGGTGTAAACTAGTTTTAATGACTCCAACCTAAGTGTGTGTAAACTAGTTTTAATGACTCCAACCTAAGTGTGTGTAAACTAGTTTTAATGACTCCAACCTAAGTGTGTGTAAACTAGTTTTAATGACTCCAGTGTGTAACCCTAAGTTTTGTGTGTAAACTAGTTTTAATGACTCCAACCTAGTGTGTGTAAACTAGTATAAGTGGGTGTAAACTAGTTTTAATGACTCCAACCTAAGTGGGTGTAAACTAGTTTTAATGACTCCAACCTAAGTGGGTGTAAACTAGTTTTAATGACTCCAACCTAAGTGGGTGTAAACTAGTTTTAATGACTCCAACCTAAGTGGGTGTAAACTAGTTTTAATGACTCTAACCCTAAGTGGGTGTAAACTAGTTTTAATGACTCCAACCTAAGTGTGTAAACTAGTTTTAATGACTCCAACCTAAGTGTGTGTAAACTAGTTTTAATGACTCCAACCTAAGTGTGTGTAAACTAGTTTTAATGACTCCAACCTAAGTGTGTGTAAACTAGTTTTAATGACTCCAACCTAAGTGTGTGTAAACTAGTTTTAATGACTCCAACCTAAGTGTAAACTAGTTTTAATGACTCCAACCTATGTGTAAACTAGTTTTAATGACTCCAACCTAAGTGTGTGTAAACTAGTTTTAATGACTCAACCTAAGTGTGTAAACTAGTTTTAATGACTCCAACCTAAGTGTGTGTAAACTAGTTTTAATGACTCAACCTAAGTGTGTGTAAACTAGTTTTAATGACTCCCAACCTAAGTGTGTGTAAACTAGTTTTAATGACTCCAACCTAAGTGTGTGTAAACTAGTTTTAATGACTCCAAC
>NW_027015226.1:0-11939 GCF_036934945.1 Oncorhynchus masou masou
TGCTGGACAACCACATTCAGAATACAGGCCCATTGGTCAGGCAGTTTGCTCATGCTTGTTGTTCTCCATCTTTGTTGGTTAATCTACCCATTAATATACCACTGTTTTATTATATCTATGACTGTACCACCAAGTACATTTGGCTGTGCCCGGTCCCATGAGTCATCAAGTATCCCCTAGGGGTACCCTGGTTAACAACCACTGGCTTACAGTATGAAGTACAGACAGTCTGGAAACAGGACCTACTTTCTCTTCCTGAGATGGTGGATGGTGGTGAGTCCTTCGTCCACCACAGCTCCCACCTTGATGTGTTTCCTCCTCTTCTCACGGGTCAGATTCCTCCGCCGCTTATAGAGCTTCTTGCCCAGCTCCTGGCGAACATACATCACAACATGAGGCAGCAAAGCTTTCTGGGGGTTTAGCTAGCTAGTAACACATAACGTAGACAGTATTGATGCACATCTTAATTAAATGTTACATTTTTGGTGCAGTGTTACTAGAAATAACAACTTTGTAGCTAGCTTACATTGAAATGTGTCATAACGAAATAATGCCATGTGATCTAACTGCAGCTTAGCTAGTTAGCCGTTTTGCTAACACGAACTTCTTGTGTGTCATTTTACCTTCAGCAACATTAAACGAGCTTTCCCCTTCTGGTTCTAGGTTATGATGATGTAATCTTTCTACATCTCGTACTGGTGTAAATATCAAAATAACGTTTGTTTTTATATGTGTAACTTACTGTTTTGGGTCTGTTGATCTTTCCCACCCGGTGTTCCAGTCTTCCCCATGCTTGCTGCTGTAATATGAGAGGCGTAAGGAGGTTCCGGGCCCCAACTTCTCATTGGCTGGAACGCACCACTTTCTCTCCCATTTTCATTGGCTGGAACGTTTCTTCTTCTTCTTCTTCTTCTTCTTCTTCTTCTTCTTCTTCTTCTTCTTCTTCCAAACAATGCTGAGGTTTAACGGCTGGTTGACATCCAATAAATGTTGCATTACTGCCACCTACTAGGCTGTAGTAAATCATCAACAACAACAACAACAAAAAAGACTACAGCAAATACCCTACCATCTAACACTACACTCACAACAAGTATGAATAAATACCATACTATGTAAACCTATTTAGTCCAACTTCAGGCCAACAACCTGAAAGGATGGGCCATCACCACAGAACCCACCCTGTTACTCTCCTGATGTCTCACACACCCAAACACCTCTCTGCAGCTGCCACCACAACCTGTATTGTCTGAGACTTACGTTTTATCCCTGCAGTACAGTTGATAACCATTACTATAAATGCTATAAATCCAATCTTAATGTGTAGCATTGGGAAAGAAAAGGTATTTTATTTTATTTAACGAGGCAAGTCAGTAAAGAACAAATTCTTATTTTTAATGACAGCCTAGGAACAGTGGGTTAACTGGCTGTTCAGGGGCAAAATGGCAGATTTGTACCTTGTCAGCTCGGGGATATGAACTTGCAACCTTTCGGTTACTAGTCCAACACTCTAACCACTAGGCTACCCTGCCGCCCCAGTAGAGGAAGATGGTTCAAGGTGGAGGGATCCTGAGAGGAGTGGTGTGACAAGTAGATTTGTTGGTTTATCCCTCTGTTCTGGTACAGATCTACTACACCCCTCCTCTGAGGATCCCTCCCTCTGTTCTGGTACAGATCTACTACACCCCTCCTCTCAGGGTCCCTCCCTCTGTTCTGGTACAGATCTACTAGTCACACCCCTCCTCTTAGGATCCCTCCCTCTGTTCTGGTACAGATCTACTAGCCACACCCCTCCTCTCAGGATCCCTCCCTCTGTTCTGGTACAGATCTACTAGCCACACCCCTCCTCTCAGGATCCCTCCCTCTGTTCTGGTACAGATCTACTAGCCACACCCCTCCTCTCAGGATCCCTCCCTCTGTTCTGGTACAGATCTACTAGCCACACCCCTCCTCTCAGGGTCCCTCCCTCTGTTCTGGTACAGATCTACTAGTCACACCCCTCCTCTCAGGATCCCTCCCTCTGTTCTGGTACAGATCTACTACACCCCTCCTCTCAGGGTCCCTCCCTCTGTTCTGGTACAGATCTACTAGTCACACCCCTCCTCTCAGGATCCCTCCTCTGTTCTGGTACAGATCTACTAGCCACACCCCTCCTCTCAGGATCCCTCCTCTGTTCTGGTACAGATCTACTAGCCACACCCTCCTCTCAGGATCCCTCCCTCTGTTCTGGTACAGATCTACTAGTCACACCCTCCTCTCAGGATCCCTCCCTCTGTTCTGGTACAGATCTACTAGTCACACCCCTCCTCTAAGGATCCCTCTCCTCTGTTCTGGTACAGATCTACTAGTCACACCCCTCCTCTCAGGGTCCCTCCCTCTGTTCTGGTACAGATCTACTAGCCACACCCCTCCTCTCATGATCCCTCCCTCTGTTCTAGTACAGATCTACTAGCCACACCCCTCCTCTCAGGATCCCTCCCCCTTGACCCATCTTCCTCTACTTTCTTCACTGCCTCAGCATATGACAACGTCTGCACTACTCTAACCCTGGAAACCCCAACCTGCCTCTCTCACACGGCACATTTCTGATCCCCAGCCCCACGGGCACCTCTACAATTAACACATACCTTTTCTTTCCGCAATGCTACACATTCCTTTATCTCATACCTTTTCTTCCCCAATGCTACACATTCCTTTATCTCACGCCTTTCTACACACTTCTTACATCTAGGAACCTCCCTCCTACACACTGCTGCCACATAGGAACATCTAGGAACCTCCCTCCTACACACTGCTGTCACATAGGAACATCTAGGGACCTCCCTCCTACACACTGCTGCCACATAGGAACATCTAGGAACCTCCCTCCTACACACTGCTGCCACATAGGAACATCTAGGAACCTCCCTCCTACACACTGCTGGCACATAGGAACCTCCCTCCTACACACTGCTGTCACATAGGAACATCTAGGAACCTCCCTTCTACACACTGCTGCCACATAGGAACCTCCCTCCTACACACTGCTGCCACATAGGAACCTCCCTCCTACACACTGCTGTCACATAGGAACATCTAGGAACCTCCCTTCTACACACTGCTGCCACATAGGAACATCTAGGAACCTCCCTCCTACACACTGCTGCCACATAGGAACCTCCCTTCTACACACTGCTGCCACATAGGAACCTCCCTCCTACACACTGCTGCCACATAGGAACCTCCCTCCTACACACTGCTGTCACATAGGAACCTCCCTCCTACACACTGCTGCCACATAGGAACCTCCATCCTACACACTGCTGCCACATAGGAACCTCCCTCCTACACACTGCTGCCACATAGGAACCTCCCTCCTACACACTGCTGCCACATAGGAACATCTAGGAACCTCCCTCCTACACACTGCTGTCCCATAGGAACCTCCCTCCTACACACTGCTGTCACATAGGAACATCTAGGAACCTCCCTTCTACACACTGCTGCCACATAGGAACCTCCCTCCTACACACTGCTGCCACATAGGAACCTCCCTCCTACACACTGCTGTCACATAGGAACATCTAGGAACCTCCCTTCTACACACTGCTGCCACATAGGAACATCTAGGAACCTCCCTCCTACACACTGCTGCCACATAGGAACCTCCCTTCTACACACTGCTGCCACATAGGAACCTCCCTCTTTCACACTGCTGCCACATAGGAACCTCCCTCCTACACACTGCTGCCACATAGGAACCTCCCTCCTACACACTGCTGTCACATAGGAACCTCCCTCCTACACACTGCTGCCACATAGGAACCTCCATCCTACACACTGCTGCCACATAGGAACCTCCTCCTACACACTGCTGCCACATAGGAACCTCCCTCCTACACACTGCTGTCACATAGGAACCTCCCTCCTACACACTGCTGCCACATAGGAACCTCCATCCTACACACTGCTGCCACATAGGAACCTCCGTCCTACACACTGCTGCCACATAGGAACCTCCCTCCTACACACTGCTGTCACATAGGAACATCTAGGAACCTCCCTCCTACACACTGCTGCCACATAGGAATCTCCCTTCTACACACTGCTGCCACATAGGAACATCTAGGAACCTCCCTCCTACACACTGCTGCCACATAGGAACCTCCCTCCTACACACTGCTGTCACATAGGAACATCTAGGAACCTCCCTCCTACACACTGCTGCCACATAGGAACCTCCCTCCTACACACTGCTGTCACATAGGAACCTCCCTCCTACACACTGCTGCCACATAGGAACCTCCCTCCTACACACTGCTGTCACATAGGAACCTCCCTCCTACACACTGCTGTCACATAGGAACCTCCCTCCTACACACTGCTGCCACATAGGAACCTCCATCCTACACACTGCTGCCACATAGGAACCTCCATCCTACACACTGCTGCCACATAGGAACACTCCCTCCTACACACTGCTATCCCATAGGAACCTCCCTCCTACACACTGCTGCCACATAGGAACCTCCCTCCTACACACTGTTGCCACATAGGAACCTCCTCCTACACACTGCTGCCACATAGGAACCTCCCTCCTACACACTGCTGCCACATAGGAAGCTCCTCCTACACACTGCTGCCACATAGGAACCTCCATCCCACACTGCTGCCACATAGGAACTCTCCTCCTACACACTGCTGCCACATAGGAACCTATCCCAACACACACTGCTGCCACATAGGAACATCTAGGAACCTCCCTCCTACACACTGCTGCCACATAGGAACATCTAGGAACCTCCCTCTTTCACACTGCTGCCACATAGGAACCTCCCTCCTACACACTGCTGCCACATAGGAACCTCCCTCCTACACACTGCTGCCACATAGGAACCTCCTTCCTACACACTGCTGCCACATAGGAAACCTCCCCCTCCTACACACTGCTGCCACATAGGAACCTCCGTCCCACACACTGCTGCCACATAGGAACCTCCGTCCTACCACACTGCTGCCACATAGGAACCTCCCTCCTACACACTGCTGCCACATAGAACCTCCCCCTCCTACACACTGCTGCCACATAGGAACCTCCGTCCTACACTCTGGGCTGCCACATAGGAACATCTAGAAACCTCCTCCTACACACTGCTGCCACATAGGAACATCTAGGAACCACCCTCCTACACACACTGCTGCCACATAGGAACATCTAGGAACCTCCCTCCTACACACTGCTGCCACATAGGAACCTCCCCTCCTACACACTGCTGCCACATAGGATCCTCCTCCTACACACTGCTGCCACATAGGAACCTCCCTCCTACACACTGCTGCCACATAGGAACATCTAGGAACCTCCCTCCTACACACTGCTGCCACATAGGAACCTCCTTCAGCACACTGCTGCCACATAGAAACCTCCCCTCCTACACACTGCTGCCACATAGGAACCTCCCTCCTACACACTGCTGCCACATAGAAACCTCCTCCTACACACACTGCTGCCACATAGGAACCTCCCTCCTACACTCTGCTGCCACATAGGAAACCCTCCCTCCTACACTCTGCTGCCACATAGGAACCCCTCCTCCTACACTCTGCTGAAACATAGGAAACTCCCTCCTACAAACTGCTGCCACATAGGAACCTCCCTCCTACACACTGCTGCCACATAGGAACCTCCCTCCTACACACTGCTGCCACGTAGAAACATCTAGGAACCTCCCCTCCTACACACACTGCTGCTACATAGGAACATCTAGGAACCTCCCTCCTACACACTGCTGCCACATAGGAACATCTAGAACCCTCCTCCCACACACTGCTGCCACATAGGAACCTCCTCCTACACACTGCTGCCACATAGGATCCTCCCTCCTACACACTGCTGCCACATAGGAACCTCCTTCCTACACACTGCCACATAGGAACATCTAGGAACCTCCCTCCTACACACACTGCTGCCACATAGGAACCTCCTCCTACACACTGCTGCCACATAGGATCCTCCCTCCTACACACTGCTGCCACATAGGAACCTCCCTCCTACACACTGCTGCCACATAGGAACATCTAGGAACCTCCCTCCTACACACTGCTGCCACATAGGAACCTCCCTTCTACACACTGCTGCCACATAGGAACCTCCCTCCTACACACTGCTGCCACATAGGAACCTCCCTCCTACACACTGCTGCCACATAGGAACCTCCCTCCTACACACTGCTGCCACATAGGAACCTCCCTCCTACACTCTGCTGCCACATAGGAACCTCCCTCCTACACTCTGCTGCCACATAGGAACCTCCCTCCTACACTCTGCTGAAACATAGGAAACTCCCTCCTACAAACTGCTGCCACATAGGAACCTCCCTCCTACACACTGCTGCCACATAGGAACATCTAGGAACCTCCCTCCTACACACTGCTGCCACGTAGAAACATCTAGGAACCTCCCTCCTACACACTGCTGCCACATAGGAACATCTAGGAACCTCCCTCCTACACACTGCTGCCACATAGGAACATCTAGGAACCTCCCCCTCCTACACACTGCTGCCACATAGGAACCTCCTCCTACACACTGCTGCCACATAGGATCCTCCCTCCTACACACTGCTGCCACATAGGAACCTCCCTCCTACACACTGCTGCCACATAGGAACATCTAGGAACCTCCCTCCTACACACTGCTGCCATAGAAACTCCATCCTCTACACACTGCTGACATGGAACATCCCTTCTACACACTGCTGCCACATAGGAACCTCCCTCCTACACACTGCTGCCACATAGGAACTCTCCCTCCAACAACCTCCATCCTACACCTGCTGCCACATAGGAACATCTAGGAACCTCCCCTCCTACACACTGCTGCCACATAGGAACATCTAGGAACCTCCCTCCTACACACTGCTGCCACATAGGAACATCTAAGAACCTCCCTCCTACACACTGCTGCCACATAGGAACATCTAGGAACCTCCCTCCTACACACTGCTGCCACATAGGAACCTCCCTCCTACACACTGCTGCCACATAGGATCCCTCCCCCCTCCTACACACTGTCACATAGGAACCTCCCTCCTACACACTGCTGCCACATAGGAACATCTAGGAACCTCCCACTCCTACACACTGCTGGCACATAGGAACCTCCCTCCTACACATTGCTGCCACATAGGAACATCTAGGAACCTCCCACTCCTACACACTGCTGCCACATAGGAACCTCCCTTCTACACACTGCTGCCACATAGGAACATCTAGGAACCTCCCTCTTACACACTGCTGCCACATAGGAACCTCCCTCCTACACACTGCTGCCACATAGGAACTCTCCCTCCTACAACATCTAGGAACCCCCCTCCTACACACTGCTGTCACATAGGAACCTCCCTCCTACACACTGCTGCCACATAGGAAACATCTCCCCTCCTACACACTGCTGCCACATAGGAACCTCCCTCTTTCACTGCTGCCACATCTAGGAACCTCCCCTCCTACACACTGCTGCCACATAGGAACATCTAGGAACCTCCCTCTTACACACTGCTGCCACATAGGAACACTTCTCATAGGAACATCTCCCTCCTACACACTGCTGCCACATAGGACACACTGCTGCCACATAGGAACCTCCCTCCTACACACTGCTGCCACATAGGAACCTCCCTCTTTCACACTGCTGCCACATAGGAACCTCCCTCTTTCACACTGCTGCATAGGAACATAGGGAACCTCCCCTCCTACACACTGCTGCCACATAGGAACATCTAGGAACCTCCCCTTCTACACACTGCTGCCACATAGGAACATCTAGGAACCTCCCTCCTACACACTGCTGGAACATAGGAACATCTAGGAACCTCCCTCCTACACACTGCTGCCACATAGGAACCTCCTCCTACACACTGCTGCCACATAGGAACATCTAGGAACCTCCCTCCTACACACTGCTGCCACATAGGAACCTCCCTCCTACACTCTGCTGCCACATAGGAACCTCCCTCCTACACTCTGCTGCCACATAGGAACCTCCTCCTACACTCTGCTGCCACATAGGAAACTCCTCCTACACACTGCTGCCACATAGGAACCTCCCTCCTACACACTGCTGCCACATAGGAACATCTAGGAACCTCCCTCCTACACACTGCTGCCACGTAGAAACATCCTAGGAACCTCCCTCCCTACACACTGCTGCTACATAGGAACATCTAGGAACCTCCCTCCTACACACTGCTGCCACATAGGAACATCTAGGAACCTCCCTCCTACACACTGCTGCCACATAAGGAACCTCCCTCCTACACACTGCTGCCACATAGGATCCTCCCTCCTACACACTGCTGCCACATAGGAACCTCCCTCCTACACACTGCTGCCACATAGGAACATCTAGGAACCTCCTCCTACACACTGCTGCCACATAGGAACCTCCTTCTACACATCCTCGCTGCCACATAGGAACCTCCTGCTACACTGCTGCCACATAGGAACCTCCTCCTGCACACTGCTGCCACATAGAAACTCTCCCTCCTACACACTGCTACCACATAGAACATCTAGGAACCTCCCTCCTACACACTGCTGCCACATGGGAACCTCCCTCCTACACACTCCTGCCACATAGGAACATCTAGGAACCTCCCTCCTACACACTGCTGCCACATAGGAACCTCCCTCACACACTGCTGCCACATAGGAACCTCCCTCCTACACACTGCTGTCACATAGGAACCTCCCTCCTACACACTGCTGCCACATAGGAACATCTAGGAACCTCCCTCCTACACACTGCTGGCACATAGGAACCTCCCTCCTACACATTGCTACCACATAGGAACATCTAGGAACCTCCCTCCTACACACTGCTGCCACATAGGAACCTCCCTTCTACACACTGCTGCCACATAGGAACATCTAGGAACCTCCCTCTTACACACTGCTACCACATAGGAACCTCCCTCCTACACACTGCTGCCACATAGGAACATCTAGGAACCCCCTCCTACACACTGCTGCCACATAGGTACCTCCCTCCTACACACTGCTGCCACATAGGAACCTCCCTCCTACACACTGCTGCCACATAGGAACCTCCCTCTTTCACACTGCTGCCACATAGGAACCTCCCTCCTACACACTGCTGCCACATAGGAACATCTAGGAACCTCCCTCCTACACACTGCTGCCACATAGGAACATCTAGGAACCTCCCTCCTACACACTGCTGCCACATAGGAACATCTAGGAACCTCCCTCCTACACACTGCTGCCACATAGGAACCTCCCTCCTACACACTGCTGCCACATAGGAACCTCCCTCTTTCACACTGCTGCCATAAGGAACCTCCCTCCTACACACTGCTGCCACATAGGAACCTCCCTCTTTCACACTGCTGCCACATAGGAACCTCCCTCCTACACACTGCTGCCACATAGGAACATCTAGGAACCTCCCTCCTACACACTGCTGCCACATAGGAACCTCCCTCCTACACACTGCTGCCACATAGGAACATCTAGGAACCTCCCTCCTACACACTGCTGCCACATAGGAACCTCCCTCCTACACTCTGCTGCCACATAGGAACCTCCCTCCTACACTCTGCTGCCACATAGGAACCTCCCTCCTACACTCTGCTGCCACATAGGAAACTCCCTCCTACACACTGCTGCCACATAGGAACCTCCCTCCTACACACTGCTGCCACATAGGAACATCTAGGAACCTCCCTCCTACACACTGCTGCCACGTAGAAACATCTAGGAACCTCCCTCCTACACACTGCTGCTACATAGGAACATCTAGGAACCTCCCTCCTACACACTGCTGCCACATAGGAACATCTAGGAACCTCCCTCCTACACACTGCTGCCACATAGGAACCTCCCTCCTACACACTGCTGCCACATAGGATCCTCCCTCCTACACACTGCTGCCACATAGGAACCTCCCTCCTACACACTGCTGCCACATAGGAACATCTAGGAACCTCCCTCCTACACACTGCTGCCACATAGGAACCTCCCTTCTACACACTGCTGCCACATAGGAACCTCCCTCCTACACACTGCTGCCACATAGGAACCTCCATCCTACACACTGCTGCCACATAGGAACATCTAGGAACCTCCCTCCTACACACTGCTGCCACATAGGAACATCTAGGAACCTCCCTCCTACACACTGCTGCCACATGGGAACCTCCCTCCTACACACTCCTGCCACATAGGAACATCTAGGAACCTCCCTCCTACACACTGCTGCCACATAGGAACCTCCCTCCTACACACTGCTGCCACATAGGAACCTCCCTCCTACACACTGCTGTCACATAGGAACCTCCCTCCTACACACTGCTGCCACATAGGAACATCTAGGAACCTCCCTCCTACACACTGCTGGCACATAGGAACCTCCCTCCTACACATTGCTACCACATAGGAACATCTAGGAACCTCCCTCCTACACACTGCTGCCACATAGGAACCTCCCTCCTACACACTGCTGCCACATAGGAACATCTAGGAACCTCCCTCTTACACACTGCTACCACATAGGAACCTCCCTCCTACACACTGCTGCCACATAGGAACATCTAGGAACCCCCCTCCTACACACTGCTGCCACATAGGTACCTCCCTCCTACACACTGCTGCCACATAGGAACCTCCCTCCTACACACTGCTGCCACATAGGAACCTCCCTCTTTCACACTGCTGCCACATAGGAACCTCCCTCCTACACACTGCTGCCACATAGGAACATCTAGGAACCTCCCTCCTACACACTGCTGCCACATAGGAACATCTAGGAACCTCCCTCCTACACACTGCTGCCACATAGGAACATCTAGGAACCTCCCTCCTACACACTGCTGCCACATAGGAACCTCCCTCCTACACACTGCTGCCACATAGGAACCTCCCTCTTTCACACTGCTGCCACATAGGAACCTCCCTCCTACACACTGCTGCCACATAGGAACCTCCCTCTTTCACACTGCTGCCACATAGGAACCTCCCTCCTACACACTGCTGCCACATAGGAACATCTAGGAACCTCCCTCCTACACACTGCTGCCACATAGGAACATCTAGGAACCTCCCTCCTACACACTGCTGCCACATAGGAACATCTAGGAACCTCCCTCCTACACACTGCTGCCACATAGGAACCTCCCTCCTACACACTGCTGCCACATAGGAACCTCCCTCCTACACTCTGCTGCCACATAGGAACCTCCCTCCTACACTCTGCTGCCACATAGGAACCTCCCTCCTACACTCTGCTGCCACATAGGAAACTCCCTCCTACACACTGCTGCCACATAGGAACCTCCCTCCTACACACTGCTGCCACATAGGAACATCTAGGAACCTCCCTCCTACACACTGCTGCCACGTAGGAACATCTAGGAACCTCCCTCCTACACACTGCTGGCACATAGGAACATCTAGGAACCTCCCTCCTACACACTGCTGCCACATAGGAACCTCCCTCCTACACACTGCTGCCACATAGGAACATCTAGGAACCTCCCTCCTACACACTGCTGCCACATAGGAACCTCCCTCCTACACACTGCTGTCCCATAGGAACCTCCCTCCTACACACTGCTGCCACATAGGAACCTCCCTCCTACACTCTGCTGCCACATAGGAACCTCCCTCCTACACACTGCTGCCACGTAGGAACATCTAGGAACCTCCCTCCTACACACTGCTACCACATAGGAACCTCCCTCCTACACACTGCTGCCACATAGGAACATCTAGGAACCTCCCTCCTACACACTGCTACCACATAGGAACCTCCCTCCTACACACTGCTACCACATAGGAACATCTAGGAACCTCACTCCTACACACTGCTGCCACATAGGAACCTCCCTCCTACACTCTGCTGCCACATAGGAACCTCCCTCCTACACTCTGCTGCCACA
>NW_027015227.1:0-11938 GCF_036934945.1 Oncorhynchus masou masou
CTCTGTCTCTGTTTCTCAGAGAGTAGTGGTAGGGCTGTAGTAGAGTGGTTGCTGTCTGTCTCTGTCTCTGTCTCTCAGACAGTAGTGGTAGGTCTGTAGTGGAGTGGTTGCTGTCTGTCTCTGTCTCTCAGACATACGTGGTAGGGCTGTAGTAGAGTGGTTGCTGTCTGTCTCTGTCTTTCTGGCAGTAGTGGTAGGGCTGTAGTAGAGTGGTTGCTGTCTGTCTCTGTCTCTCAGACAGTAGTGGTAGGGCTGTAGGGGAGTGGTTGCTGTCTGTCTCTGTCTCTCAGACAGTCGTGGTAGGGCTGTAGGGGAGTGGTTGCTGTCTGTCTCTCTCTCAGACAGTAGTGGTTGAGCTGTAGTGGAGTGGTTGCTGTCTGTCTCTGTCTCTGTCTCTCAGACAGTAGTGGTAGGGCTGTATTGGAGTGGTTGCTGTCTGTCTCTGTCTCTCAGACAGAGTGGTTGCTGTCTGTCTCTGTCTCTGTCTCTCAGACTGTAGTGGTAGGGCTGTAGTGGAGTGGTTGCTGTCTGTCTCTGTCTCTCAGACAGTAGTGGTCGGACTGTAGTGGAGTGGTTGCTGTCTGTCTCTCTCTCTCAGACAGTAGTGGTTGGGCTGTAGTGGATTGGTTGCTGTCTGTCTCTGTCTCTGTCTCTGTCTCTGTCTCTGTCTCTCAGACAGTAGTGGTAGGGCTGTAGTGGAGTGGTTGCTGTCTGTCTCTGTCTCTCAGACAGTAGTGGTCGGACTGTAGTGGAGTGGTTGCTGTCTGTCTCTCTCTCTCAGACAGTAGTGGTTGGGCTGTAGTGGATTGGTTGCTGTCTGTCTCTGTCTCTGTCTCTGTCTCTGTCTCTGTCTCTGTCTCTGTCTCTGTCTCTGTCTCTGTCTCTCAGACAGTAGTGGTAGGGCTGTAGTAGAGTGGTTGCTTTCTGTCTCTTTCTCTCAGAAAGTAGTGGTCGGGCTGTAGTGGAGTGGTTGCTGTCTGTCTCTGTCTCTGTCTCTGTCTCTGTCTCTGTCTCTGTCTCTGTCTCTCAGACAGTAGTGGTAGGGCTGTAGTGGAGTGGTTGCTGTCTGTCTCTGTCTCTCAGACAGTAGTGGTAGGGCTGTAGTAGAGTGGTTGCTGTCTGTCTCTGTCTCTCAGACAGTAGTGGTAGGGCTGTTGTGGAGTGGTTGCTGTCTGTCTCTGTCTCTGTCTCTGTCTCTGTCTCTGTCTCTGTCTCTGTCTCTCAGACAGTAGTGGTAGGGCTGTAGTAGAGTGGTTGCTTTCTGTCTCTGTCTCTCAGACAGTAGTGGTCGGGCTGTAGTGGAGTGGTTGCTGTCTGTCTCTGTCTCTGTCTCTGTCTCTGTCTCTGTCTCTCAGACAGTAGTGGTAGGGCTGTAGTGGAGTGGTTGCTGTCTGTCTCTGTCTCTCAGACAGTAGTTGTAGGGCTGTACTAGAGTGGTTGCTGTCTGTCTCTGTCTCTCAGACAGTAGTGGTAGGGCTGTTGTGGAGTGGTTGCTGTCTGTCTCTGTCTTTCTGGCAGTAGTGGTAGGGCTGTAGTAGAGTGGTTGCTGTCTGTCTCTGTCTCTCAGAGAGTAGTGGTAGGGCTGTAGGGGAGTGGTTGCTGTCTGTCTCTGTCTCTCAGACAGTAGTGGTAGGGCTGTAATGGAGTGGTTGCTGTCTGTCTCTGTCTCTCAGACAGTAGTGGTTGAGCTGTAGTGGAGTGGTTGCTGTCTGTCTCTGTCTCTCAGACAGTAGTGGTTGGGCTGTAGTGGAGTGGTTGCTGTCTGTCTCTCTCTCTCAGACAGTAGTGGTCGGGCTGTAGTTGGAGTGGTTGATGTCTGTCTCTGTCTCTCAGACAGTAGTGGTAGGGCTGTATTGGAGTGGTTGCTGTCTGTCTCTGTCTCTCAGACAGTAGTGGTTGGGCTGTAGTTGGAGTGGTTGATGTCTGTCTCTGTCTCTCAGACAGTAGTGGTAGGGCTGTATTGGAGTGGTTGCTGTCTGTCACTGTCTCTGTCTCTCAGACAGTATTGGTAGGGCTGTAGTTGGAGTGGTTGATGTCTGTCTCTGTCTCTCAGACAGTAGTGGTAGGGCTGTATTGGAGTGGTTGCTGTCTGTCTCTGTCTCTCAGACAGTAGTGGATGGGCTGTAGTGGAGTGGTTGCTGTCTGTCTCTCTCTCTCAGACAGTAGTGGTAGGGCTGTAGTGGAGTGGTTGCTGTCTGTCTCTGTCTCTGTCTCTCAGACAGTAGTGGTAGGCTGTAGTGGAGTGGTTGCTGTCTGTCTCTGTCTCTCAGACATACGTGGTAGGGCTGTAGTGGAGTGGTTGCTGTCTGTCTCTGTCTCTGTTTCTCAGACAGTAGTGGTAGGGCTGTAGTGTAGTGGTTGCTGTCTGTCTCTGTCTCTGTCTCTGTCTCTGTCTCTCAGACAGTAGTGGTAGGGCTGTAGTGGAGTGGTTGCTGTCTGTCTCTGTCTCTGTCTCTGTCTCTGTCTCTGTCTCTGTCTCTGTCTCTGTCTCTGTCTCGTAGACAGTAGTGGTAGGGCTGTAGTGGAGTGGTTGCTCTCTGTCTCTGTCTCTGTCTCTGTCTCTCAGACAGTAGTGGTCGGGCTGTAGTTGGAGTGGTTGATGTCTGTCTCTGTCTCTCAGACAGTAGTGGTAGGGCTGTATTGGAGTGGTTGCTGTCTGTCTCTGTCTCTCAGACAGTAGTGGTTGGGCTGTAGTTGGAGTGGTTGATGTCTGTCTCTGTCTCTCAGACAGTAGTGGTAGGGCTGTATTGGAGTGGTTGCTGTCTGTCACTGTCTCTGTCTCTCAGACAGTAGTGGTAGGGCTGTAGTTGGAGTGGTTGATGTCTGTCTCTGTCTCTCAGACAGTAGTGGTAGGGCTGTATTGGAGTGGTTGCTGTCTGTCTCTGTCTCTCAGACAGTAGTGGTTGGGCTGTAGTGGAGTGGTTGCTGTCTGTCTCTGTCTCTCAGACAGTAGTGGTAGGGCTGTTGTGGAGTGGTTGCTGTCTGTCTCTGTCTCTGTCTCTCAGACAGTAGTGGTAGGGCTGTAGTGGAGTGGTTGCTGTCTGTCTCTGTCTCTCAGACATACGTGGTAGGGCTGTAGTGGAGTGGTTGCTGTCTGTCTCTGTCTCTGTTTCTCAGACAGGGCTGTAGTGTAGTGGTTGCTGTCTGTCTCTTTCTCTGTCTCTGTCTCTGTCTCTGTCTCTGTCTCTCAGACAGTAGTGGTAGGGCTGTAGTGGAGTGGTTGCTCTCTGCTGTCTCTGTCTCTCAAACAGTAGTGGTCGGGCTGTAGTGGAGTGGTTGCTGTCTGTCTCTCTCTCTCAGACAGTAGTGGTTTGGCTGTAGTGGAGTGGTTGCTGTCTGTCTCTCTCTCAGACAGTAGTGGTTTGGCTGTCGTAGAGTGGTTGCTGTCTGTCTCTGTCTCTGTCTCTCAGACAGTAGTGGTAGGGCTGTAGGGGAGTGGTTGCTGTCTGTCTCTGTCTCTCAGACAGTAGTGGTAGGGCTGCAGTGGAGTGGTTGCTGTCTGTCTCTGTCTCTGTCTCTGTCTCTGTCTCTGTCTCTGTCTCTCAGACAGTAGTGGTAGGGCTGTAGTGGAGTGGTTGCTCTCTGTCTCTGTCTCTGTCTCTCAGACAGTAGTGGTCGGGCTGTAGTGGAGTGGTTGCTGTCTGTCTCTCTCTCTCAGACAGTAGTGGTTGGGCTGTAGTGGAGTGGTTGCTGTCTGTCTCTGTATCTTTCTCTGTCTCTCAGACAGTAGTGGTAGGGCTGTAGGGGAGTGGTTGCTCTCTGTCTCTGTCTCTGTCTCTCAGACAGTAGTGGTAGGGCTGTAGGGGAGTGGTTGCTGTCTGTCTCTGTCTCTCAGACAGTAGTGGTCGGGCTGCAGTGGAGTGGTTGCTGTCTGTCTCTGTCTCTGTCTCTGTCTCTCAGACAGTAGTGGTAGGGCTGTAGGGGAGTGGTTGCTGTCTGTCTCTGTCTCTCAGACAGTAGTGGTCGGGCTGCAGTGGAGTGGTTGCTGTCTGTCTCTGTCTCTGTCTCTGTCTCTGTCTCTGTCTCTGTCTCTGTCTCTGTCTCTCAGACAGTAGTGGTAGGGCTGTAGTGGAGTGGTTGCTGTCTGTCTCTGTCTGTCTCTGTCTCTGTCTCTGTCTCTGTCTCTCAGACAGTAGTGGTAGGGCTGTAGTGGAGTGGTTGCTCTCTGTCTCTGTCTCTGTCTCTCAGACAGTAGTGGTCGGGCTGTAGTTGGAGTGGTTGCTGTCTGTCTCTCTCTCTCAGACAGTAGTGGTTGGGCTGTAGTGGAGTGGTTGCTGTCTGTCTCTGTCTCTCAGACAGTAGTAGTAGGGCTGTAGTAGAGTGGTTGCTCTCTGTCTCTGTCTCTGTTTCTCAGACATTAGTGGATGTGCTGTAGTGTAGTGGTTGCTGTCTGTCTCTGTCTCTGTCTCTGTCTCTGTCTCTCAGACAGTAGTGGTAGGGCTGTAGTGGAGTGGTTGCTGTCTGTCTCTGTCTCTGTCTCTGTCTCTCAGACAGTAGTGGTAGGGCTGTAGTGGAGTGGTTGCTCTCTGTCTCTGTCTCTGTCTCTCAGACAGTAGTGGTTGGGCTGTAGTGGAGTGGTTGCTGTCTGTCTCTGTATCTTTCTCTGTCTCTCAGACAGTAGTGGTAGGGCTGTCGTAGAGTGGTTGCTGTCTGTCTCTGTCTCTCAGACAGTAGTGGTAGGGCTGTAGTGGAGTGGTTGCTGTCTGTCTCTGTCTCTCAGACATACGTGGTAGGGCTGTAGTAGAGTGGTTGCTGTCTGTCTCTGTCTCTCAGACATACGTGGTAGGGCTGTAGTAGAGTGGTTGCTCTCTGTCTCTGTCTCTGTTTCTCAGACATTAGTGGATGTGCTGTAGTGTAGTGGTTGCTGTCTGTCTCTGTCTCTGTCTCTGTCTGTCTCTGTCTCTCAGACAGTAGTGGTAGGGCTGTAGTGGAGTGGTTGCTGTCTGTCTCTGTCTCTGTCTCTGTCTCTGTCTCTGTCTCTGTCTCTGTCTCTCAGACAGTAGTGGTAGGGCTGTAGTGGAGTGGTTTCTCTCTGTCTCTGTCTCTGTCTCTCAGACAGTAGTGGTTGGGCTGTAGTGGAGTGGTTGCTGTCTGTCTCTGTCTCTCAGACAGTAGTGGTAGGGCTGTAGTGGAGTGGTTGCTCTCTGTCTGTCTCTGTCTCTCAGACAGTAGTCAGTCTTTGTAGTGGAGTGGTTGCTGTCTGTCTCTCTCTCAGACAGTAGTGGTTGGGCTGTGGAGTGGTTCTCTGTCTCTGTCTCTCAGACAGTAGTAGTAGGGCTGTAGTGGAGTGGTTGCTGTCTGCCTATGTCTCTCAGACAGCAGTTGTTGTGCTGTAGTGGAGTGGTTGCTGTCTGTCTCTGTCTCTCAGACAGTAGTGGTTGGGCTGTAGTGGAGTGGTTGCTGTCTGTCTCTCTCTCTCAGACAGTAGTGGTTGGGCTGTAGTGGAGTGGTTGCTGTCTGTCTCTCTCTCAGACAGTAGTGGTTGGGCTGTAGTGGAGTGGTTGCTCTCTGTCTGTCTCTGTCTCTCAGACAGTAGTGGTCGGGCTGTAGTGGAGTGGTTGCTGTCTGTCTCTCTCTCTCAGACAGTAGTGGTTGGGCTGTAGTGGAGTGGTTGCTGTCTGTCTCTGTCTCTCAGACAGTAGTAGTAGGGCTGTAGTAGAGTGGTTGCTCTCTGCCTATGTCTCTCAGACAGCAGTTGTTGTGCTGTAGTGGAGTGGTTGCTGTCTGTCTCTCTCTCTCAGACAGTAGTGGTTGGGCTGTAGTGGAGTGGTTGCTGTCTGTCTCTCTCTCTCAGACAGTAGTGGTTGGGCTGTAGTGGAGTGGTTGCTGTCTGTCTCTCTCTCTCAGACAGTAGTGGTTGGGCTGTAGTGGAGTGGTTGCTCTCTGTCTCTGTCTCTGTCTCTCAGACAGTAGTGGTCGGGCTGTAGTGGAGTGGTTGCTGTCTGTCTCTCTCTCAGACAGTAGTGGTTGGGCTGTAGTGGAGTGGTTGCTGTCTGTCTCTGTCTCTCAGACAGTAGTAGTAGGGCTGTAGTAGAGTGGTTGCTGTCTGTCTCTCTCTCTCAGACAGTAGTTGATGGGCTGTAGTGGAGTGGTTGCTGTCTGTCTCTGTCTCTCAGACAGTAGTAGTAGGGCTGTAGTGGAGTGGTTGCTGTCTGTCTCTGTCTCTGTCTCTCAGACAGTAGTGGTAGGGCTGTAGGGGAGTGGTTGCTGTCTGTCTCTGTCTCTCAGACAGTAGTGGTCGGGCTGTAGTAGAGTGGTTGCTCTCTGTCTCTGTCTCTGTCTCTGTCTCTGTCTCTCAGACAGTAGTGGTAGGGCTGTAGTAGAGTGGTTGCTCTCTGTCTCTGTCTCTGTTTCTCAGACATTAGTGGATGTGCTGTAGTGTAGTGGTTGCTGTCTGTCTCTGTCTCTGTCTCTGTCTCTCAGACAGTAGTAGTAGGGCTGTAGTAGAGTGGTTGCTCTCTGCCTATGTCTCTCAGACAGCAGTTGTTGTGCTGTAGTGGAGTGGTTGCTGTCTGTCTCTGTATCTTTCTCTGTCTCTCAGACAGTAGTTGATGGGCTGTAGTGGAGTGGTTGCTGTCTGTCTCTCTCTCTCAGACAGTAGTGGTTTGGCTGTAGTGGAGTGGTTGCTGTCTGTCTCTGTCTCTCAGACAGTAGTGGTAGGGCTGTAGTGGAGTGGTTGCTCTCTGTCTCTGTCTCTGTCTCTCAGACAGTAGTGGTTGGGCTGTAGTGGAGTGGTTGCTGTCTGTCTCTCTCTCTCAGACAGTAGTGGTTTGGCTGTAGTGGAGTGGTTGCTGTCTGTCTCTGTCTCTCAGACAGTAGTAGTAGGGCTGTAGTAGAGTGGTTGCTGTCTGTCTCTTTCTCTCAGACAGTAGTAGTAGGGCTGTAGTGGAGTGATTGCTGTCTGTCTCTGTCTCTCTCTCTCAGACAGTAGTGGTAGGGCTGTAGTAGAGTGGTTGCTGTCTGTCTCTGTCTCTGTCTCTCAGACAGTAGTGGTAGGGCTGTAGTAGAGTGGTTGCTCTCTGTCTCTGTCTCTGTCTCTCAGACAGTAGTGGTAGGGCTGTAGTAGAGTGGTTGCTGTCTGTCTCTGTCTCTGTCTCTCAGACAGTAGTGGTAGGGCTGTAGTGGAGTGGTTGCTGTCTGTCTCTCTCTCTCAGACAGTAGTGGTAGGGCTGTAGTAGAGTGGTTGCTGTCTGTCTCTGTCTCTGTCTCTCAGACAGTAGTGGTAGTGTGGGGCTGTAGTGGAGTGGTTGCTGTCTGTCCCTGTCTCTCAGACAGTAGTAGTAGGGCTGTAGTAGAGTGGTTGCTCTCTGCCTATGTCTCTCAGACAGCAGTTGTTGTGCTGTAGTGGAGTGGTTGCTGTCTGTCTCTGTATCTTTCTCTGTCTCTCAGACAGTAGTGGTAGGGCTGTCGTAGAGTGGTTGCTGTCTGTCTCTGTCTCTGTCTCTCAGACAGTAGTGGTAGGGCTGTAGGGGAGTGGTTGCTCTCTGTCTCTGTCTCTCAGACAGTAGTGGTCGTGCTGTAGTGGAGTGGTTGCTGTCTGTCTCTGTCTCTGTCTCTCAGACAGTAGTGGTAGGGCTGTAGGGGAGTGGTTGCTGTCTGTCTCTGTCTCTCAGACAGTAGTGGTCGGGCTGCAGTGGAGTGGTTGCTGTCTGTCTCTGTCTCTGTCTCTGTCTCTGTCTCTGTCTCTGTATCTTTCTCTGTCTCTCAGACAGTAGTGGTAGGGCTGTCGTAGAGTGGTTGCTGTCTGTCTCTGTCTCTGTTTCTCAGACATTAGTGGATGTGCTGTAGTGTAGTGGTTGCTGTCTTCTCTGTCTCTGTCTCTGTCTCTGTCTCTGTCTCTGTCTCTGTCTCTGTATCTTTCTCTGTCTCTCAGACAGTAGTGGTAGGGCTGTCGTAGAGTGGTTGCTGTCTGTCTCTGTCTCTGTTTCTCAGACATTAGTGGATGTGCTGTAGTGTAGTAGTTGCTGTCTTCTCTGTCTCTGTCTCTGTCTCTGTCTCTGTCTCTGTCTCTGTCTCTGTCTCTGTATCTTTCTCTGTCTCTCAGACCGTAGTGGTAGGGCTGTCGTAGAGTGGTTGCTGTCTGTCTCTGTCTCTGTCTCTCAGACAGTAGTGGTAGGGCTGTAGTGGAGTGGTTGCTGTCTGTCTCTGTCTCTCAGACATACGTGGTAGGGCTGTAGTAGAGTGGTTGCTGTCTGTCTCTGTCTCTCAGACATACGTGGTAGGGCTGTAGTAGAGTGGTTGCTCTCTGTCTCTGTCTCTGTTTCTCAGACATTAGTGGATGTGCTGTAGTGTAGTGGTTGCTGTCTACTCTGTCTCTGTCTCTGTCTCTGTCTCTCAGACAGTAGTGGTAGGGCTGTAGGGGAGTGGTTGCTGTCTGTCTCTGTCTCTTAGACAGTAGTGGTCGGGCTGCAGTGGAGTGGTTGCTGTCTGTCTCTGTCTCTGTCTCTCAGACAGTAGTGGTAGGGCTGTAGGGGAGTGGTTGCTGTCTGTCTCTGTCTCTGTCTCTCAGACAGTAGTGGTCGGGCTGTAGTAGAGTGGTTGCTGTCTGTCTCTGTCTCTGTCTCTGTCTCTCAGACAGTAGTGGTAGGGCTGTAGTGGAGTGGTTGCTGTCTGTCTCTGTCTCTGTCTCTGTCTCTGTCTCTGTCTCTGTCTCTCAGACAGTAGTGGTAGGGCTGTAGTGGAGTGGTTGCTCTCTGTCTCTGTCTCTGTCTCTCAGACAGTAGTGGTCGTGCTGTAGTGGAGTGGTTGCTGTCTGTCTCTCTCTCTCAGACAGTAGTGGTTGGGCTGTAGTGGAGTGGTTGCTGTCTGTCTCTGTCTCTCAGACAGTAGTAGTACGGCTGTAGTAGAGTGGTTGCTCTCTGTCTCTGTCTCTGTTTCTCAGACATTAGTGGATGTGCTGTAGTGTAGTGGTTGCTGTCTGTCTCTGTCTCTGTCTCTGTCTCTGTCTCTCAGACAGTAGTGGTAGGGCTGTAGGGGAGTGGTTGCTGTCTGTCTCTGTCTCTCAGACAGTAGTGGTAGGGCTGCAGTGGAGTGGTTGCTGTCTGTCTCTGTCTCTGTCTCTCAGACAGTAGTGGTAGGGCTGTCGTAGAGTGGTTGCTGTCTGTCTCTGTCTCTGTCTCTCAGACAGTAGTGGTAGGGCTGTAGGGGAGTGGTTGCTGTCTGTCTCTGTCTCTCAGACAGTAGTGGTCGGGCTGCAGTGGAGTGGTTGCTGTCTGTCTCTGTCTCTGTCTCTGTCTCTCAGACAGTAGTGGTAGGGCTGTAGTGGAGTGGTTGCTGTCTGTCTCTGTCTCTGTCTCTGTCTCTGTCTCTGTCTCTGTCTCTGTCTCTCAGACAGTAGTGGTAGGGCTGTAGTGGAGTGGTTGCTCTCTGTCTCTGTCTCTGTCTCTCAGACAGTAGTGGTCGTGCTGTAGTGGAGTGGTTGCTGTCTGTCTCTCTCTCTCAGACAGTAGTGGTTGGGCTGTAGTGGAGTGGTTGCTGTCTGTCTCTGTCTCTCAGACAGTAGTAGTAGGGCTGTAGTAGAGTGGTTGCTCTCTGCCTATGTCTCTCAGACAGCAGTTGTTGTGCTGTAGTGGAGTGGTTGCTGTCTGTCTCTGTATCTTTCTCTGTCTCTCAGACAGTAGTGGTAGGGCTGTCGTAGAGTGGTTGCTGTCTGTCTCTGTCTCTGTCTCTCAGACAGTAGTGGTAGGGCTGTAGGGGAGTGGTTGCTGTCTGTCTCTGTCTCTCAGACAGTAGTGGTCGGGCTGTAGTAGAGTGGTTGCTCTCTGTCTCTGTCTCTGTTTCTCAGACATTAGTGGATGTGCTGTAGTGTAGTGTTTGCTGTCTGTCTCTGTCTCTGTCTCTGTCTCTCAGACAGTAGTGGTAGGGCTGTAGTGGAGTGGTTGCTGTCTGTCTCTGTCTCTGTCTCTGTCTCTCAGACAGTAGTGGTAGAGCTGTAGTGGAGTGGTTGCTCTCTGTCTCTGTCTCTGTCTCTCAGACAGTAGTGGTCGTGCTGTAGTGGAGTGGTTGCTGTCTGTCTCTCTCTCAGACAGTAGTGGTTGGGCTGTAGTGGAGTGGTTGCTGTCTGTCTCTGTCTCTCAGACAGTAGTAGTAGGGCTGTAGTAGAGTGGTTGCTCTCTGCCTATGTCTCTCAGACAGCAGTTGTTGTGCTGTAGTGGAGTGGTTGCTGTCTGTCTCTGTCTCTGTCTCTGTCTCTCAGACAGTAGTGGTAGGGCTGTAGTGGAGTGGTTGCTCTCTGTCTCTGTCTCTGTCTCTCAGACAGTAGTGGTTGGGCTGTAGTGGAGTGGTTGCTGTCTGTCTCTGTATCTTTTCTCTGTCTCTCAGACAGTAGTGGTAGGGCTGTCGTAGAGTGGTTGCTGTCTGTCTCTGTCTCTGTCTCTCAGACAGTAGTGGTAGGGCTGTAGTGGAGTGGTTGCTGTCTGTCTCTGTCTCTCAGACATACGTGGTAGGGCTGTAGTAGAGTGGTTGCTGTCTGTCTCTGTCTCTCAGACATACGTGGTAGGGCTGTAGTAGAGTGGTTGCTCTCTGTCTCTGTCTCTGTTTCTCAGACATTAGTGGATGTGCTGTAGTGTAGTGGTTGCTGTCTACTCTGTCTCTGTCTCTGTCTCTGTCTCTCAGACAGTAGTGGTAGGGGCTGTAGGGAGTGGTTGCTGTCTGTCTCTGTCTCTTAGACAGTAGTGGTCGGGCTGCAGTGGAGTGGTTGCTGTCTGTCTCTGTCTCTTAGACAGTAGTGGTCGGGCTGCAGTGGAGTGGCTGCTGTCTGTCTCTGTCTCTCTCTCTCAGACAGTAGTGGTAGGGCTGTAGGGGAGTGGTTGCTGTCTGTCTCTGTCTCTCAGACAGTAGTGGCCGGGCTGCAGTGGAGTGGTTGCTGTCTGTCTCTGTCTCTGTCTCTGTCTCTCAGACAGTAGTGGTAGGGCTGTAGTGGAGTGGTTGCTGTCTGTCTCTGTCTCTGTCTCTGTCTCTGTCTCTGTCTCTGTCTCTCAGACAGTAGTGGTAGGGCTGTAGTGGAGTGGTTGCTCTCTGTCTCTGTCTCTGTCTCTCAGACAGTAGTGGTCGTGCTGTAGTGGAGTGGTTGCTGTCTGTCTCTCTCTCTCAGACAGTAGTGGTTGGGCTGTAGTGGAGTGGTTGCTGTCTGTCTCTGTCTCTCAGACAGTAGTAGTACGGCTGTAGTAGAGTGGTTGCTCTCTGTCTCTGTCTCTGTTTCTCAGACATTAGTGGATGTGATGTAGTGTAGTGGTTGCTGTCTTCCTGTCTCTGTCTCTGTCTCTGTCTCTGTCTCTCAGACATTAGTGGATGGGCTGTAGGGGAGTGGTTGCTCTCTGTCTCTGTCTCTGTCTCTGTCTCTCAGACAGTAGTGGTAGGGCTGTAGTGGAGTGGTTGCTCTCTGTCTCTGTCTCTGTCTCTCAGACAGTAGTGGTAGGGCTGCAGTGGAGTGGTTGCTGTCTGTCTCTGTCTCTGTCTCTCAGACAGTAGTGGTCGGGGCTGCAGGGGAGTGGTTGCTGTCTGTCTCTGTCTCTGTCTCTGTCTCTCAGACAGTAGTGGTAGGGCTGCAGTGGAGTGGTTGCTGTCTGTGCCTCTGTCTCTGTCTCTGTCTGTCTCTGTCTCTGTCTCTGTCTCTCAGACAGTAGTGGTAGGGCTGTAGTGGAGTGGTTGCTGTCTCTGTCTCTGTCTCTGTCTCTCAGACAGTAGTGGTAGG
The DNA here is from genome assembly GCF_036934945.1 of Oncorhynchus masou masou. Taxonomy (NCBI): domain Eukaryota; kingdom Metazoa; phylum Chordata; class Actinopteri; order Salmoniformes; family Salmonidae; genus Oncorhynchus; species Oncorhynchus masou. The sequence continues at coordinate 11,693 of NW_027015227.1, forward strand.
GCTGTAGGGGAGTGGTTGCTGTCTGTCTCTGTCTCTGTCTCTAGACAGTAGTGGTCGGGCCTGGGGGAGTTGCTCTCTGTCTCTGTCTCTGTTTCTTGTGACATTAGTGGATGTGCTGCAGTGGAGTGGTTGCTGTCTGTCTTGTCTCTGTCTCTGTCTCTCAGACAGTAGTGGTAGGGCTGTAGTGGAGTGGCTGTTGTCTGTCTCTGTCTCTGTCTCTGTCAGCACATGTAACTGAACGAAGCA
>NW_027015228.1:0-11937 GCF_036934945.1 Oncorhynchus masou masou
CCTAATAATTCTACACATATTAAGTCTACTAATTATATTAGATCTTCTAATTCTACACACATTAAGTCTACTAATTCTATAAGGCCTACTAATTCTATTAGACCTACTAATTCTACATATATTAAGTCTACTAATTCTATTAGACCTACTAATTCTACACATATTAAGTCTACTAATTCTATAAGGCCTACTAATTCTATTAGGCCTACTAATTCTATTAGACCTACTAATTCTACATATATTCAGTCTACTAATGCTATTAAGACTACTAATTCTATTTGGCCTACTAATTCTACACATATTAAGTCTACTAATTCTATTTGACCTACTAATTCTACACATATTAAGTCTACTAATTCTATTAGACCTGCTAATTCTACACATATTAAGCCTACTAATTATACACATATTAAGTCTAATTATAGTAGGCCTACTAATTTTATTAGACCTAGTTATTCTACATATATCAAGTCTACTAATTCTATTAGACCTACTAATTCTATTAGACCTACTAATTCTATTAGACCTACTAATTCTACACACATTAAGTCTACTAATTCTATAAGGCCTACAAATTATATTAGGCCTACTAATTCTACACATATTAAGTCTACTAATTATATTAGGCCTACTAATTCTACACATTAAGTCTACTAATTCTATAAGGCCTACTAATTCTACACATATTAAGTCTACTAATTCTATAAGGCTGACTAATTCTACACATATTAAGTCTGCTAATGCTATTAAGCCTACTAATTCTATTAGGCCTACTAATTCTATTAGGCCTACTAATTCTATTAGGCCTACTAATTCTACACACATGAAGTCTACTAATTCTATAAGGCCTACTAATTCTACACACATTAAGTCTACTAATTCTATAAGGCTGACTAATTCTACACATATTAAGTCTGCTAATGCTATTAAGCCTACTAATTATATTAGACCTACTAATTCTACACATATTAAGTCTACTAATTCTATAAGGCCTACTAATTCTACACATATTAAGTCTACTAATGCTATTAAGCCTACTAATTCCATTAGACCTACTAATTCTACACACATTAAGTCTACTAATTCTATAAGGCCTACTAATTCTACACATATTAAGCCTACTAATTCCATTAGACCTACTAATTCTACACATTAAGTCTACTAATTCTACACATATTCAGTCTACTAATTCCATTAGACCTACTAATTCTACACATATTAAGCCTACTAATTACATTAGACCTACTAATTCTACACACATTAAGTCTACTAATTCTATTAGACCTACTAATTCTACACATTAAGTCTACTAATTCTACACATATTAAGTCTACTAATTCTATTAGACCTGCTAATTCTACACATATTCAGTCTACTAATTCTATTAGACCTACTAATTCTACACATATTAAGTCTACTAACTCTATTAGACCTGCTAATTCTACACATATTCAGTCTACTAATTCTATTAGACCTACTAATTCTACACATTAAGTCTACTAATTCTACACATATTAAGTCTACTAACTCTATTAGGTCTACTAATTCTACACACATTAAGTCTACTAATTATATAAAGGCCTACTAAGTCTACACATATTAAGTCTACTAATGCTATTAAGCCTACTAATTATATTAGGCCTACTAATTCTACACATATTAAAGTATACTAATGCTATTAAGCCTACTAATTCTACACATATTAAGTCTACTAATTCCATTAAACCTACTAATTCTACACATATTAAGTCTACTAATTCTATTAGACCTACTAATTCTACACATATTAAGTCTACTAATTCTATTAGACCTACTAATTCTACACATATTAAGTCTACTAATGCTATTAAGCCTACTAATTATATTAGGCCTACTAATTCTATTAGGCCTACTAATTCTACACACATTAAGTCTACTAATTCTATAAGGCTGACTAATTCTACACATATTAAGTCTGCTAATGCTATTAAGCCTACTAATTATATTAGACCAACTAATTCTACACACATTAAGTCTACTAATTCTATAAGGCCTACTAATTCTACACATATTAAGTCTACTAATGCTATTAAGCCTACTAATTCCATTAGACCTACTACTAATTCTACACACATTAAGTCTACTAATTCTATAAGGCCTACTAATTCTACACATATTAAGCCTACTAATTCCATTAGACCTACTAATTCTACACATTAAGTCTACTAATTCTACACATATTCAGTCTACTAATTCCATTAGACCTACTAATTCTACACACATTAAGTCTACTAATTCTATTAGACCTACTAATTCTACACATTAAGTCTACTAATTCTACACATATTAAGTCTACTAATTATATTAGACCTGCTAATTCTACACATATTCAGTCTACTAATTCTATTAGACCTACTAATTCTACACATATTAAGTCTACTAACTCTATTAGACCTGCTAATTCTACACATATTCAGTCTAATAATTCTATTAGACCTACTAATTCTGCACATATTAAGTCTACTAATTCTATTAGACCTGCTAATTCTACACATTCAGTCTACTAATTCTATTAGACCTACTAATTCTACACATATTAAGTCTACTAATTCTATTAGACCTGCTAATTCTACACATATTCAGTCTACTAATTCTATTAGACCTACTAATTCTACACATATTAAGTCTACTAATTCTATTAGACCTACTAATTCTACACATATTAAGTCTACTAATTCTATTAGACCTACTAATTCTACACATATTAAGTCTACTAATTCTATTAGACCTACTAATTCTACACATATTAAGTCTACTAATGCTATTAAGCCTACTAATTATATTAGGCCTAATAATTCTATTAGGCCTACTAATTCTACACACATTAAGTCTACTAATTCTATAAGGCTGACTAATTCTACACATATTAAGTCTGCTAATGCTATTAAGCCTACTAATTATATTAGACCTACTAATTCTACACACATTAAGTCTACTAATTCTATAAGGCCTACTAATTCTACACATATTAAGTCTACTAATGCTATTAAGCCTACTAATTCCATTAGACCTACTACTAATTCTACACACATTAAGTCTACTAATACTATAAGGCCTACTAATTCTACACATATTAAGCCTACTAATTCCATTAGACCTACTAATTCTACACATTAAGTCTACTAATTCTACACATATTCAGTCTACTAATTCCTTTAGACCTACTAATTCTACACACATTAAGTCTACTAATTCTATTAGACCTACTAATTCTACACATTAAGTCTACTAATTCTACACATATTAAGTCTACTAATTCTATTTGACCTGCTAATTCTACACATATTCAGTCTACTAATTCTATTAGACCTACTAATTCTACACATATTAAGTCTACTAACTCTATTAGACCTGCTAATTCTACACATATTCAGTCTAATAATTCTATTAGACCTACTAATTCTGCACATATTAAGTCTACTAATTCTATTAGACCTGCTAATTCTACACATATTCAGTCTACTAATTCTATTAGACCTACTAATTCTACACATATTAAGTCTACTAATTCTATTAGACCTGCTAATTCTACACATATTCAGTCTACTAATTCTATTAGACCTACTAATTCTACACATATTAAGTCTACTAATTCTATTAGACCTGCTAATTCTACACATTCAGTCTACTAATTCTATTAGACCTACTAATTCTATTAGGCCTACTAATTCTACACATATTAGGTCTAGTAATTCTATTAAGCCTACTAATTCTATTAAGCCTACTATTTATATAAGGCCTACTATTTCTACACATATTAAGCCTACTAATTATATTAGGCCTACTAATTCTACACATATTAAGTCTACTAATTCTATTAGACCTACTAATTCTACACATATTAAGTCTACTAATGCTATTAGACCAACTAATTCTATTTGGCCTACTAATTCTACACATATTAGGCCTACTAATTCTACACATATTAGGCCTACTAATTCTACACATATTAGGCCTACTAATTCTACACATATTAGGTCTACTAATTCTATTAGACCTACTAATTCTATTAGGCCTACTAATTCTACACATATTAGGTCTACTAATTCTATTAAGCCTACTAATTCTATTAAGCCTACTAATTATATAAGGCCTACTATTTCTACACATATTAAGCCTACTAATTATATTAGACCTACTAATTCTACACATATTAAGTCTACTAATGCTATTAGACCAACTAATTCTATTTGGCCTACTAATTCTACACATATTAGGCCTACTAATTCTACACATATTAGGCCTACTAATTCTACACATATTAGGCCTACTAATTCTACACATATTAGGTCTACTAATTCTATTAGACCTACTAATTCTACACATATTCAGTCTACTAATTCTATTAGACCTACTAATTCTATTAGACCTACTAATTCTATTAGGCCTACTAATTCTACACATATTAGGTCTACTAATTCTATTAAGCCTACTAATTCTATTAAGCCTACTAATTATATAAGGCCTACTATTTCTACACATATTAAGCCTACTAATTATATTAGACCTACTAATTCTACACATATTAAGTCTACTAATGCTATTAGACCAACTAATTCTATTTGGCCTACTAATTCTACACATATTAGGCCTACTAATTCTACACATATTAGGTCTAGTAATTCTATTAAGTCTACTAATTCTATTAAGCCTACTATTTATATAAGGCCTACTATTTCTACACATATTAAGCCTACTAATTATATTAGGCCTACTAATTCTACACATATTAAGTCTACTAATTCTATTAGACCTACTAATTCTACACATATTAAGTCTACTAATGCTATTAGACCAACTAATTCTATTTGGCCTACTAATTCTACACATATTAGGCCTACTAATTTACACATATTAGGCCTACTAATTCTACACATATTAGGCCTACTAATTCTACACATATTAGGTCTACTAATTCTATTAGACCTACTAATTCTACACATATTCAGTCTACTAATTCTATTAGACCTACTAATTCTATTAGACCTACTAATTCTATTAGGCCTGCTAATTCTACACATATTAGGTCTACTAATTATATTAAGCCTACTAATTCTATTAAGCCTACTAATTATATAAGGCCTACTATTTCTACACATATTAAGCCTACTAATTATATTAGGCCTACTAATTCTACACATATTAAGTCTACTAATTCTATTAGACCTACTAATTCTACACACATTAATTCTACTAATTCTATTAGGCCTACTAATTCTACACATATTAAGTCTACTAATTCTATTAAGCCTACTAATTCTATTAGGCCTACTAATTCTACACATATTAAGTCTACTAAATCTATTAAGCCTACTCATTCTATTAAGCCTACTAATTCTATTAGGTCTACTAATTCTACACATTAAGTCTACTAATTCTATTAAGCCTACTAATTCTACACATATTAAGTCTACTAATTCTATTAGACCTACTAATTCTACACATTAAGTCTACTAATTCTATTAAGCCTACTAATTCTATTAGGCCTACTAATTCTACACATTAAGTCTACTAATTCTATTAGACCTGCTAATTCTACACATATTCAGTCTACTAATTCTATTAGACCTGCTAATTCTACACATATTCAGTCTACTAATTCTATTAGACCTACTAATTCTACACATATTAAGTCTACTAATTCTATTAGACCTACTAATTCTACACATATTCAGTCTACTAATTCTATTAGGCCTACTAATTCTACACATATTAAGTCTACTAATTCTATTAAGCCTACTGATTCTACACATATTAAGTCTACTAATTCTATTAGGCCTACTAATTCTACACATATTAAGTCTACTAATTCTATTAGACCTACTAATTCTACACATATTAAGTCTACTAATTCTAATAGGCCTACTAATTCTATTAGGCCTACTAGTTCTACACATATTAAGTCTACTAATTCTATTAGACCTACTAATTCTACACATATTAAGTCTACTAATGCTATTAGGCCTACTAATTCTACACATATTAAGTCTACTAATTCTAATAGGTCTACTAATTCTACACATATTAAGTCTACTAATTCTATTAGACCTACTAATTCTACACATATTAAGTCTACTAATCCTATTAAGCCTACTAATTCCATTAAACCTACTAATTCTACACATATTAAGTCTACTAATTCTATTAGACCTACTAATTCTACACATATTAAGTCTACTAATTCTACTAGGCCTACTAATTCCATTAGACCTACTACTAATTCTACACACATTAAGTCTACTAATACTATAAGGCCTACTAATTCTACACATATTAAGCCTACTAATTCCATTAGACCTACTAATTCTACACATTAAGTCTACTAATTCTACACATATTCAGTCTACTAATTCCTTTAGACCTACTAATTCTACACACATTAAGTCTACTAATTCTATTAGACCTACTAATTCTACACATTAAGTCTACTAATTCTACACATATTAAGTCTACTAATTCTATTTGACCTGCTAATTCTACACATATTCAGTCTACTAATTCTATTAGACCTACTAATTCTACACATATTAAGTCTACTAACTCTATTAGACCTGCTAATTCTACACATATTCAGTCTACTAATTCTATTAGACCTACTAATTCTGCACATATTAAGTCTACTAATTCTATTAGACCTGCTAATTCTACACATATTCAGTCTACTAATTCTATTAGACCTACTAATTCTACACATATTAAGTCTACTAATTCTATTAGACCTGCTAATTCTACATATTCAGTCTACTAATTCTATTAGACCTACTAATTTACACATATTAAGTCTACTAATTCTATTAGACCTGCTAATTCTACACATTCAGTCTACTAATTCTATTAGACCTACTAATTCTATTAGGCCTACTAATTCTACACATATTAGGTCTAGTAATTCTATTAAGCCTACTAATTCTATTAAGCCTACTATTTATATAAGGCCTACTATTTCTACACATATTAAGCCTACTAATTATATTAGGCCTACTAATTCTACACATATTAAGTCTACTAATTCTATTAGACCTACTAATTCTACACATATTAAGTCTACTAATGCTATTAGACCAACTAATTCTATTTGGCCTACTAATTCTACACATATTAGGCCTACTAATTCTACACATATTAGGCCTACTAATTCTACACATATTAGGCCTACTAATTCTACACATATTAGGTCTACTAATTCTATTAGACCTACTAATTCTATTAGGCCTACTAATTCTACACATATTAGGTCTACTAATTCTATTAAGCCTACTAATTCTATTAAGCCTACTAATTATATAAGGCCTACTATTTCTACACATATTAAGCCTACTAATTATATTAGACCTACTAATTCTACACATATTAAGTCTACTAATGCTATTAGACCAACTAATTCTATTTGGCCTACTAATTCTACACATATTAGGCCTACTAATTCTACACATATTAGGCCTACTAATTCTACACATATTAGGCCTACTAATTCTACACATATTAGGTCTACTAATTCTATTAGACCTACTAATTCTACACATATTCAGTCTACTAATTCTATTAGACCTACTAATTCTATTAGACCTACTAATTCTATTAGGCCTACTAATTCTACACATATTAGGTCTACTAATTCTATTAAGCCTACTAATTCTATTAAGCCTACTAATTATATAAGGCCTACTATTTCTACACATATTAAGCCTACTAATTATATTAGACCTACTAATTCTACACATATTAAGTCTACTAATGCTATTAGACCAACTAATTCTATTTGGCCTACTAATTCTACACATATTAGGCCTACTAATTCTACACATATTAGGCCTACTAATTCTACACATATTAGGCCTACTAATTCTACACATATTAGGTCTACTAATTCTATTAGACCTACTAATTCTACACATATTCAGTCTACTAATTCTATTAGACCTACTAATTCTATTAGACCTACTAATTCTATTAGGCCTACTAATTCTACATATTAGGTCTACTAATTCTATTAAGCCTACTAATTCTATTAAGCCTACTAATTATATAAAGCCTACTATTTCTACACATATTAAGCCTACTAATTATATTAGACCTACTAATTCTACATATTAAGTCTACTAATGCTATTAGACCAACTAATTCTATTTGGCCTACTAATTCTACACATATTAGGCCTACTAATTCTACACATATTAGGTCTAGTAATTCTATTAAGTCTACTAATTCTATTAAGCCTACTATTTATATAAGGCCTACTATTTCTACACATATTAAGCCTACTAATTATATTAGGTCTACTAATTCTACACATATTAAGTCTACTAATTCTATTAGACCTACTAATTCTACACATATTAAGTCTACTAATGCTATTAGACCAACTAATTCTATTTGGCCTACTAATTCTACACATATTAGGCCTACTAATTCTACACATATTAGGCCTACTAATTCTACACATATTAGGCCTACTAATTCTACACATATTAGGTCTACTAATTCTATTAGACCTACTAATTCTACACATATTCAGTCTACTAATTCTATTAGACCTACTAATTCTATTAGACCTACTAATTCTATTAGGCCTACTAATTCTACACATATTAGGTCTACTAATTCTATTAAGCCTACTAATTCTATTAAGCCTACTAATTATATAAGGCCTACTATTTCTACACATATTAAGCCTACTAATTATATTAGACCTACTAATTCTACACATATTAAGTCTACTAATGCTATTAGACCAACTAATTCTATTTGGCCTACTAATTCTACACATATTAGGCCTACTAATTCTACACATATTAGGCCTACTAATTCTACACATATTAGGCCTACTAATTCTACACATATTAGGTCTACTAATTCTATTAGACCTACTAATTCTACACATATTCAGTCTACTAATTCTATTAGACCTACTAATTCTATTAGACCTACTAATTCTATTAGGCCTACTAATTCTACATATTAGGTCTACTAATTCTATTAAGCCTACTAATTCTATTAAGCCTACTAATTATATAAGGCCTACTATTTCTACACATATTAAGCCTACTAATTATATTAGGCCTACTAATTCTACACATATTAGGTCTACTAATTCTATTAGACCTACTAATTCTACACATATTCAGTCTACTAATTCTATTAGACCTACTAATTCTATTAGACCTACTAATTCTATTAGGCCTACTAATTCTACACATATTAGGTCTACTAATTCTATTAAGCCTACTAATTCTATTAAGCCTACTAATTATATAAGGCCTACTATTTCTACACATATTAAGCCTACTAATTATATTAGGCCTACTAATTCTACACATATTAAGTCTACTAATTCTATTAGACCTACTAATTCTACACACATTAATTCTACTAATTCTATTAGGCCTACTAATTCTACACATATTAAGTCTACTAATTCTATTAAGCCTACTAATTCTATTAGGCCTACTAATTCTACACATATTAAGTCTACTAATGCTATTAGGCCTACTAATTCTACACATTAAGTCTACTAATTCTACACATATTCAGTCTACTAATTCCATTAGACCTACTAATTCTACACACATTAAGTCTACTAATTCTATTAGACCTACTAATTCTACACATTAAGTCTACTAATTCTACACATATTAAGTCTACTAATTCTATTAGACCTGCTAATTCTACACATATTCAGTCTACTAATTCTATTAGACCTACTAATTCTACACATATTAAGTCTACTAACTCTATTAGACCTGCTAATTCTACACATATTCAGTCTAATAATTCTATTAGACCTACTAATTCTGCACATATTAAGTCTACTAATTCTATTAGACCTGCTAATTTACACATATTCAGTCTACTAATTCTATTAGACCTACTAATTCTTACACATATTAAGTCTACTAATTCTATTAGACCTGCTAATTCTACACATATTCAGTCTACTAATTCTATTAGACCTACTAATTTACACATATTAAGTCTACTAATTCTATTAGACCTGCTAATTCTACACATTCAGTCTACTAATTCTATTAGACCTACTAATTCTATTAGGCCTACTAATTCTACACATATTAGGTCTACTAATTCTATTAAGCCTACTAATTCTATTAAGCCTACTATTTATATAAGGCCTACTATTTCTACACATATTAAGCCTACTAATTATATTAGGCCTACTAATTCTACACTTATTAAGTCTACTAATTCTATTAGACCTACTAATTCTACACATATTAAGTCTACTAATGCTATTAGACCAACTAATTCTATTTGGCCTACTAATTCTACACATATTAGGCCTACTAATTCTACACATATTAGGCCTACTAATTCTACACATATTAGGCCTACTAATTTACACATATTAGGTCTACTAATTCTATTAGACCTACTAATTCTACACATATATTCAGTCTACTAATTCTATTAGACCTACTAATTCTATTAGACCTACTAATTCTATTAGGGCCTACTAATTCTACACATATTAGGTCTACTATTTCTATTAAGCCTACTAATTCTATTAAGCCTACTAATTATATAAGGCCTACTATTTCTACACATATTAAGCCTACTAATTATATTAGGCCTACTAATTCTACACATATTAAGTCTACTAATTCTATTAGACCTACTAATTCTACACATTAATTCTACTAATTCTATTAGGCCTACTAATTCTACATATTAAGTCTACTAATTCTATTAAGCCTAATAATTCCATTAGGCCTACTAATTCTACACATATTAAGTCTACTAAATCTATTAAGCCTACTCATTCTATTAAGCCTACTAATTCTATTAGGTCTACTATTCTACACATTAAGTCTACTAATTCTATTAAGCCTACTAATTTACACATATTAAGTCTACTAATTCTATTAGACCTACTAATTCTACACATTAAGTCTACTACTTCTATTAAGCCTACTAATTCTATTAGGCCTACTTAATTCTACACATTAAGTCTACTAATTCTATTAGACCTGCTAATTCTACACATATTCAGTCTACTAATTCTATTAGACCTGCTAATTCTACATATTCCAGTCTACTAATTCTATTAGACCTACTAATTCTACACATATTAAGTCTACTAATTCTATTAGACCTACTAATTCTACACATATTCAGTCTACTAATTTATTAGGCCTACTAATTCTACACATATTAAGTCTACTAATTCTATTAAGCCTACTGATTCTACACATATTAAGTCTACTAATTCTATTAGGCCTACTAATTCTACATATTAAGTCTACTAATTCTATTAGACCTACTAATTCTACACATATTAAGTCTACTAATTCTAATGTTATACTAATTCTATTAGGCCTACTAGTTCTACACATATTGATCTACTAATTCTATTAGACCTGCTAATTTCTACACATATTAGAGTCTTACTATTAACTATTGGGCCTACTAATTCTACACATATTAAGTCTACTAATTCTAATTAGGTCTACTAATTCTACACATATTAAGTCTACTAATTCTATTAGACCTACTAATTCTACACATATTAAGTCTACTAATCCTATTAAGCCTACTAATTCCATTAAACCTACTAATTCTACACATATTAAGTCTACTAATTCTATTAGACCTACTAATTCTACACATATTAAGTCTACTAATTCTACTAGGCCTACTAATTCTATTAGACCTACTAATTCTACACACATTAAGTCTACTAATTATATTAGGCCTACTAATTCTACACATTAAGTCTACTAATTCTATTAAGCCTACTAATTCTATTAGGCCTACCAATTCTACACATATTAAGTCTACTAATGCTAATAAGCCTACTAATTCTATTACGCCTACTAATTCTATTAGGTCTACTAATTCTACACACATTAAGTCTACTAATTATATTAGGCCTACTAATTCTAC
>NW_027015229.1:0-11935 GCF_036934945.1 Oncorhynchus masou masou
GTGGACAAAAATGAATGGCAAGTTATTGGCATTGGCCAAACCATGCACACATTGGCCAATACCACCCAAAGCGGCGTTGATTCATGCAAAGTTTACTGCTATTGCCATATGGGTATTGCCAGTTGTAACACTTCAAAAATCCAACAGGTGGCGATTGCACTCCACCATGGTTTTTCATATTGGTATTGGACTCCAAGTCAACATCCAAAAGCCAAATTTTGAAAAAACGAATTTTTGAAAAAAACGTATCACCCCTTAAAAAAGTGCTTTCTGGACCGTTTTTCGAAATTCTTTCGCTTTTTTTGACAATTACACATGTATAAGAACTGTATGAAAATACTTTTGTCCAATTTTATTAACATAATTTTTTTAATTTTTTTACTTGCGCATATTGCATATGTTTTGTCCATTTGCAATATGATTTCATAGGAAGTCAGAAGTCAAAAGTCAAAAATTCTTAAATTTCATAAAAAACTTCACACACCCCTAAAAAAGTGCTTTCTGGACCGTTTTTCGAAATTTTTCGCATTTTGTGTCAGTTACACACGTATAAGAACTGTATCAACATACTTTAGTCATATTTTATTATCATAATTTTTTTTTTTTTTTTTTTACTTGCGCATATTGCATGTGTTTTGTCCATCTGCAATATGATTTCATAGGAAGTCAGAAGTCAAAAGTCAAAAATTATTAAATTTCATAAAAAACTTCACACACCCCTAAAAAGTGCTTTCTGGACCGTTTTTCGAAATTTTTTCGAATTTTGTGTCAGTTACACACGTATAAGAACTGTATCAACATACTTTAGTCATATTTTATTATTATAATGTTTTTTTTTTTTTTTTTGCTTGTGCATAAGGCATATGTTTTGTGGGGGCCAAATGTCATAAGAAATTTGACATGCTCAAAAATCCTTCAGAAATGCAAAATTGACTGGCCTGATGAACTCGGGATGGCCGGGCAGTGATTGTTGTTCCTTTCAATCACTCGTGGTGTTGATTTCATCATGTCCATTTGTTTATGTTTTCTCACTTTTGCAAAGTCACTGTGCATTTGCCATATGGTTAACTGGGCATTCACCATCACCAATTTGTCATGCCATAAAAATCATGCAGGAATGCCAAATTGACTGGCCCGATGAACTCGGGATGGCTGGGCAGTGATACTGGTACCTCTCCATGGCTCTTTTGGGTTGATTTCAGAATGTCGCTTTTGGTGATGGTACCTCACTGTTAAAACATATTGCAAATGTTCCTTACTTTTGCAAAGTCACTGAAAATTTGTGCAGGAATGCCAAATTGACTGGCCCGATGAACTCGGGATGGCTTAGCAGTGATTCTGGTACCTCTTCATCACTCGTTAGGGTCGATTCCAGAATGTCCATTTGGTGATTTTCTCACTTTTGCAAAGTCACTGTGCATTTGCCATATGGTTAACTGCAGTCACCATCACCAATTTGTCATGCCATAAAAATCATGCAGGAATGCCAAATTGACTGGCCCGATGACATAGGGATGTCTGGGCAGTGATACTGGTACCTCTCCATGGCTCGTTTGGGTTGATTTCAGAATGTCGCTTTTGGTGATGGTACCTCACTGTTAAAACATATTGCAAATGTTCCTTACTTTTGCAAAGTCACTGAAAATTTTTGCAGGAATGCCAAATTGACTGGCCCGATGACCTCGGGATGGCTGGGCAGTGATACTGGTACCTCTCCATGGCTCGTTTGGGTTGATTTCAGAATGTCGCTTTTGGTGATGGTACCTCACTGTTAAAACATATTGCAAATGTTCCTTACTTTTGCAAAGTCACTGAAAATTTGTGCAGGAATGCCAAATTGACTGGCCCGATGAACTCGGGATGGCTTGGCAGTGATTCTGGTACCTCTCCATCACTCGTTAGGGTCGATTCCAGAATGTCCATTTTGTGATTTTTCTCACTTTTGCAAAGTCACTGTGCATTTGCCATATGGTTAACTGGGCAGTCACCATCACCAATTTGTCATGCCATAAAAATCATGCAGGAATGCCAAATTGACTGGCCCGATGACATAGGGATGTCTGGGCAGTGATTGACCTCCATGGCTCGTTTGGGTTGATTTCAGAATGTCCTTTTGGTGATGGTACCTCACTGTTAAAACATACAAATGTTCCTTACTTTTTGCAAAGTCACTGAAAATTTTTGCAGGAATGCCAAATTGACTGGCCCGATGACCTCGGGATGGCTGGGCAGTGATACTGGTACCTCTCCATGGCTCGTTTGGGTTGATTTCAGAATGTCGCTTTTGGTGATGGTACCTCACTGTTAAAACATATTGCAAATGTTCCTTACTTTTGCAAAGTCACTGAAAATTTGTGCAGGAATGCCAAATTGACTGGCCCGATGAACTCGGGATGGCTTGGCAGTGATTCTGGTACCTCTCCATCACTCGCTTGGTGTTGATTCCAGAATGTCCATTTGGTGATTTTTCTCACTCTTTCAAAGTCACTGTGCATTTGCCATATGGTTAACTGGGCAGTCACCATCACCAATTTGTCATGCCATAAAAATCATGCAGGAATGCCAAATTGACTGGCCCGATGACATAGGGATGTCTGGGCAGTGATACTGGTACCTCTCCATGGCTCGTTTGGGTTGATTTCAGAATGTCGCTTTTGGTGATGGTACCTCACTGTTAAAACATATTGCAAATGTTCCTTACTTTTCAAAGTCACTGAAAATTTTTGCAGGAATGCCAAATTGACTGGCCCGATGACCTCGGGATGGCTGGGCAGTGATACTGGTACCTCTCCATGGCTCGTTTGGGTTGATTTCAGAATGTCGCTTTTGGTGATGGTACCTCACTGTTAAAACATATTGCAAATGTTCCTTACTTTTCACCATCAAAGTCACTGAAAATTTGTGCAGGAATGCCAAATTGACTGGCCCGATGAACTCGGGATGGCTTGGCAGTGATTCTGGTACCTCTCCATCACTCGTTAGGGTTGATTCCAGAATGTCCATTTGGTGATTTTTCTCACTTTTCAAAGTCACTGTGCATTTGCCATATGGTTAACTGGGCAGTCACCATCACCAATTTGTCATGCCATAAAAATCATGCAGGAATGCCAAATTGACTGGCCCGATGACATAGGGATGGCTGGGCAGTGATACTGGTACCTCTCCATGGCTCGTTTGGGTTGATTTCAGAATGTCGCTTTTGGTGATGGTACCTCACTGTTAAAACATATTGCAAATGTTCCTTACTTTTTGCAAAGTCACTGAAAATTTTTGCAGGAATGCCAAATTGACTGGCCCGATGACCTCGGGATGGCTTGGCAGTGATACTGGTACCTCTCCATGGCTCGTTTGGGTTGATTTCAGAATGTCCATTTGGTGATGGTTTCTCACTGTTAAAACATATTGCAAATGTTCCTTACTTTTCAAAGTCACTGAAAATTTTTGCAGGAATGCCAAATTGACTGGCCCGATGACCTCGGGATGGCTGGGCAGTGATACTGGTACCTCTCCATGGCTCGTTTGGGTTGATTTCAGAATGTCCATTTGGTGATGTTTTCTCACTCTTTCAAAACATGCATTGCAAATGGTTAACTGGGCAGTTACTTTTCAAAGTCATGCCATAAAATTCATGCAGGAATGCCAATTGACTGGCCCGATGACATCGGGATGGCTGGGCAGTGATACTGGTACCTCTCCATGGCTCGTTTGGGTTGATTTCAGAATGTCGCTTTTGGTGATGGTACCTCACTGTTAAAACATATTGCAAATGTTCCTTACTTTTGCAAAGTCACTGAAAATTTGTGCAGGAATGCCAATTGACTGGCCCGATGACTCGGGATGGCTGGGCAGTGATTCTGGTACCTCTCCATCACTCGTTTGGGTTGATTCCAGAATGTCCATTTGGTGATTTTTCTCACTTTTAAAGTCACTGTGCATTTGCCATATGGTTAACCTTACCATCAAAGTCATGAAAAATCATGCAGGAATGCCAAATTGACTGGCCCGATGACCTCAGGATGGCTGGGCAGTGATACTGGTACCTCTCCATCGCTCGTTTGGGTTGATTTCAGAATGTCGCTTTTGGTGATGGTACCTCACTGTTAAAACATATTGCAAATGTTCCTTACTTTTGCAAAGTCACTGAAAATTTTTGCAGGAATGCCAAATTGACTGGCCCGATGACCTCGGGATGGCTGGGCAGTGATACTGGTACCTCTCCATGGCTCGTTTGGGTTGATTTCAGAATGTCGCTTTTGGTGATGGTACCTCACTGTTAAAACATATTGCAAATGTTCCTTACTTTTGCAAAGTCACTGAAAATTTTTGCAGGAATGCCAAATTGACTGGCCCGATGAACTCGGGATGGCTTGGCAGTGATTCTGGTACCTCTCCATCACTCGTTAGGGTTGATTTCAGAATGTCCATTTGGTGATTTTTCTCACTTTTCAAAGTCACTGTGCATTTGCCATATGGTTAACTGGGCAGTCACCATCACCAATTTGTCATGCCATAAAAATCATGCAGGAATGCCAAATTGACTGGCCCGATGACATAGGGATGTCTGGGCAGTGATACTGGTACCTCTCCATCGCTCGTTTGGGTTGATTTCAGAATGTCGCTTTTGGTGATGGTACCTCACCACTTAAACATATTGCTAATGGACAAGAGTCACCTGCAAGTCACCGTCCATCAGTCAATTTGATATCATTCTGACACCAAACTGATACAAACTGACACCAAACCCACTTTTCCCAACTCATTTAGGAGCCAAGTATAACATACTTCAGAGCTGGCCCAAAATTCACAAGGCCTTCGGTACAAAACATTAAAAAACCATAAAACACATAGTTACTTTCTAGCTGCGGGGCCAGTTCGGACATTATGTGTAGTCCTATGTGAGGCGACCCCGAATCCCGAGTTTCGGCCCGATAGGTCATTTGGTGTCCGAGTAAAAGCCTAATTGGTGCTGAAAATCCACTTTTTTCAATGCCTTGCTACGGGGTCCTTGAATGAGCTATCGGACCGAGATGTTGGGTTCTGTCTCTATGGGCCGAGACGGTCACAATGCACCTAGTCTTGTGTCTCTGGGACATTTCTAAATGTCGCCATTTTCGTAATGGTCAAAATGAATTGAAGTCATTGCAAATGTTCGACGCTGTTTCTCGGTCCGAGAACATTCTAGAGCGCCGTAACTCACCACGCACTATCTACCTGAGGTCTAGAACAGGATTCTAAAGTTTCGGAACTCTAGGTCTGACGGTTCTTTTTTAGCTCGAACAAAGCTAACTATTGGAGGCACTGTCAGTCTCTACACACCCCAATACGTCCCTCCATCCAAGTTGTGTATCTGTGTGATTTATTTTTCCTTTGAATTTTTATGGGAAAAATGACTGATTTACAGTTCATGGGGGTTGTCTAATCACACATATGAAGTTTTGGACAGATCTGATTTTTTTAACCCTTCCAAACAGCCCCTGAGTCACCAATTATGGCACTTCCGGTTGGCACAGGAAGCTATAAATACACACATGTCTTGACTGACATAGAAACCTAGGGAATCCTGAGTTTTAAGTCTTTAAGTTGAGAATTGACTGATCTACACAGGGTTGAATAATGCAGAGGCCTTGGCACCTTTCGAGGTGATGTACATCCAAATACCTTTTGGGTCAATTTAACCACTTCCGGTTGCTCCAGGAAGCTTAGAATCGACACAGGTAGACCTCATAGTGGTCTGATGGAATGTCATAGAAGACAGGTTCATACAGCATTCATAACCCATAAAGACCCCAGGTTGTATTTAGGGGAGCAGGCAATGTATTCCTATGGGGAGAGAAGTCAATGCACACTGTTTTTTTGTAAACACCTTCTTTTAACTGTGAAAGGTTAATGCCACACAGTCAAGGTTAGGCTTGCACAGATCAGGAGGACCTTAGGAACAGTCCTGTGTTTGAATTGTCCTTCTAAACCTAACGGTTCCGCCGCTGTCACCCAAAATCAAATAACATTGTGGTGCAGGCTTCATTGTGGGCCTATTTTTCTCATGGTCGCTGCGCTCAGACCGAGCGAGCTACGGTCAAGCGGGGCACCTCGTTGGACTCGGCACGGCCTTGGGATTATGTTTATGCCATTGCCTGCTCTCTGTGTCTTTAAACACCACGCTTTGTCACTCCATCCTTGCTGTGTGTGTGTGTGAGAGCTTTTCTTTGACATCTGTTGGGAAAAATGACTGATTTACAGTTCATGGGGGTTGTCTAATCACACATATGAAGTTTTGGACAGATCTGATTTTTTTAACCCTTCCAAACAGCCCCTGAGTCACCAATTATGGCACTTCCGGTTGGCACAGGAAGCTATAAATACACACATGTCTTGACTGACATAGAAACCTAGGGAATCCTGAGTTTTAAGTCTTTAAGTTGAGAATTGACTGATCTACACAGGGTTGAAAAATGCAGAGGCCTCGGCACCTTTCGAGGTGATGTACATCCAAATACCTTTTGGGTCAATCTAACCACTTCCGGTTGCTCCAGGAAGCTTAGAATCGACACAGGTAGACCTCATAGTGGTCTGATGGAATGTCATAGAAGACAGGTTCATACAGCATTCATAACCCATAAAGACCCCAGGTTGTATTTAGGGGAGCAGGCAATGTATTCCTATGGGGAGAGAAGTCAATGCACACTGTTTTTTTGTAAACACCTTCTTTTAACTGTGAAAGGTTAATGCCACACAGTCAAGGTTAGGCTTGCACAGATCGGGAGGACCTTAGGAACAGTCCTGTGTTTGAATTGTCCTTCTAAACCTAACGGTTCCGCCGCTGTCACCCAAAATCCAATGACATTGTGGTGCAGGCATCATTGTGGGCCTATTTTTCTCATGGTCGCTGCGCTCAGACCGAGCGAGCTACGGTCAAGAGGGGCACCTCGTTGGACTCGGCACGGCCTTGGGATTATGTTTATGCCATTGCCTGCTCTCTGTGTCTTTAAACACCACGCTTTGTCACTCCATCCTTGCTGTGTGTGTGTGTGAGAGCTTTTCTTTGACATCTGTTGGGAAAAATGACTGATTTACAGTTCATGGGGGTTGTCTAATCACACATATGAAGTTTTGGACAGATCTGATTTTTTTAACCCTTCCAAACAGCCCCTGAGTCACCAATTATGGCACTTCCGGTTGGCACAGGAAGCTGTAACTCAACATACATCCTCATTGGGCTATTCCATTAGAGAATCCTGAGTTTTAAGTCTTTACCATGAAAACTGACTGATTTACACAGGGTTCAATGCAATATGTCCATCAAATTGCAGGCAGTGTATGGGTATACACTTTTAGGGCGATTTGAACCACTTCCGGTTGGTCCAGGAAGCTTAGAATCGACACAGGTAGACCTTATAGTGGTCTGATGGACTGGTACCAAAGACAGGTTCATACAACATTCATAACCCATATAGACTCCAGGTTGTATTTAGTGGAGCAGCCAATATATTCCTATGGGGAGAGAAGTCAATGAACACTGTTTTTATGTAAACACCTTCTTTTGACTGTGAAGGGTTAATGTCACACGGTCAAGGATAGGCTTGGACAGATCAGGAGGACCTTAGGAACAGTCCTGTGGTTGAATTGTCTTTCTAAACCTAACGGTTCCGCCGCTGTCACCCAAAATCAAATGACGTACTGGTGAAGGCTTAATATTGGGCCTATTTTTCTCATGGTCGCCGCGCTCAGACCGAGCGAGCTACGGTCAAGCGGGGCGCCTCGTTGGACTCGGCACAGTCTGGACTCTATGGTGATGCCATTGTTTGTGTTGATTTCAGAATGTCCATTTGGTCATGTTTTCTCACTTTTGCAAAGTCACTGTGCATTTGCCATATGGTTAACTGGGCAGTCACCATCACCAATTTGTCATGCCATAAAAATCATGCAGGAATGCCAAAATGACTGGCCCGATGACATAGGGATGGCTGGGCAGTGATTTTGGTACCTCTCCATCGCTCGTTTGGGTTGATTTCAGAATGTCGCTTTTGGTGATGGTACCTCACCGCTTAAACATATTGCAAATGTTCCTTACTTTTGCAAAGTCACAAAAAATTCTTGCAGGAATGCCAAATTGACTGGCCCGATGACCTCGGGATGGCTGGGCAGTGATACTGGTACCTCTCCATCGCTCGTTTGGGCTGATTTCAGAATGTCCATTTGGTGATTTTTCTCACTCTTTCAAAGTCACTGTGCATTTGCCATATGGTTAACTGGGCAGTCACCATCACCAATTTGTCATGCTATAAAAATCATGCAGGAATGCCAAATTGACTGGCCCGATGACCTCAGGATGGCTGGGCAGTGATACTGGTACCTCTCCATCGCTCGTTTGGGTTGATTTCAGAATGTCGCTTTTGGTGATGGTACCTCACTGTTAAAACATATTGCAAATGTTCCTTACTTTTGCAAAGTCACTGAAAATTTGTGCAGGAATGCCAAATTGACTGGCCCGATGACCTCAGGATGGCTGGGCAGTGATACTGGTACCTCTCCATGGCTCGTTTGGGTTGATTTCAGAATGTCGCTTTTGGTGATGGTACCTCACTGTTAAAACATATTGCAAATGTTCCTTACTTTTGCAAAGTCACTGAAAATTTTTGCAGGAATGCCAAATTGACTGGCCAGATGACCTCAGGATGGCTGGGCAGTGATACTGGTACCTCTCCATGGCTCGTTTGGGTTGATTTCAGAATGTCGCTTTTGGTGATGGTACCTCACTGTTAAAACATATTGCAAATGTTCCTTACTTTTGCAAAGTCACTGAAAATTTTTGCAGGAATGCCAAATTGACTGGCCCGATGACCTCGGGATGGCTGGGCAGTGATACTGGTACCTCTCCATGGCTCGTTTGGGTTGATTTCAGAATGTCGCTTTTGGTGATGGTACCTCACTGTTAAAACATATTGCAAATGTTCCTTACTTTTGCAAAGTCACTGAAAATTTGTGCAGGAATGCCAAATTGACTGGCCCGATGAACTCGGGATGGCTTGGCAGTGATTCTGGTACCTCTCCATCACTCGTTAGGGTTGATTTCAGAATGTCCATTTGGTCATGTTTTCTCACTTTTGCAAAGTCACTGTGCATTTGCCATATGGTTAACTGGGCAGTCACCATCACCAATTTGTCATGCCATAAAAATCATGCAGGAATGCCAAATTGACTGGCCCGATGACATAGGGATGTCTGGGCAGTGATACTGGTACCTCTCCATCGCTCGTTTGGGTTGATTTCAAAATGTCGCTTTTGGTGATGGTACCTCACCGCTTAAACATATTGCTAATGGACAAGAGTCACCTGCAAGTCACCGTCCATCAGTCAATTTGATATCATTCTGACACCAAACTGATACAAACTGACACCAAACCCACTTTTCCCAACTCATTTAGGAGCCAAGTATAACATACTTCAGAGCTGGCCCAAAATTCACAAGGCCTTCGGTACAAAACATTAAAAAACCATAAAACACATAGTTACTTTCTAGCTGCGGGGCCAGTTCGGACATTATGTGTAGTCCTATGTGAGGCGACCCCGAATCCCGAGTTTCGGCTCGATAGGTCATTTGGTGTCCGAGTAAAAGCCTAATTGGTGCTGAAAATCCACTTTTTTCCATGCCTTGCTACGGGGTCCTTGAATGAGCTATCGGACCGAGATGTTGGGTTCTGTCTCTATGGGCCGAGACGGTCACAATGCACCTAGTCTTGTGTCTCTGGGACATTTCTAAATGTCGCCATTTTCGTAATGGTCAAAATGAATTGAAGTCATTGCAAATGTTCGACGCTGTTTCTCGGTCCGAGAACCTCCTAGAGCGCCGTAACTCACCACGCACTATCTACCTGAGGTCTAGAACAGGATTCTAAAGTTTCGGAACTCTAGGTCTGACGGTTCTTTTTAGCTCGAACAAAGCTAACTATTGGAGGCACTGTCAGTCTCTACACACCCCAATACGTCCCTCCATCCAAGTTGTGTATCTGTGTGATTTATTTTTCCTTTGAATTTTTATGGGAAAAATGACTGATTTACAGTTCATGGGGGTTGTCTAATCACACATATGAAGTTTTGGACAGATCTGATTTTTTTAACCCTTCCAAACAGCCCCTGAGACACCAATTATGGCACTTCCGGTTGGCACAGGAAGCTATAAATACACACATGTCTTGACTGACATAGAAACCTAGGGAATCCTGAGTTTTAAGTCTTTAAGTTGAGAATTGACTGATCTACACAGGGTTGAAAAATGCAGAGGCCTCGGCACCTTTCGAGGTGATGTACATCCAAATACCTTTTGGGTCAATCTAACCACTTCCGGTTGCTCCAGGAAGCTTAGAATCGACACAGGTAGACCTCATAGTGGTCTGATGGAATGTCATAGAAGACAGGTTCATACAGCATTCATAACCCATAAAGACCCCAGGTTGTATTTAGGGGAGCAGGCAATGTATTCCTATGGGGAGAGAAGTCAATGCACACTGTTTTTTTGTAAACACCTTCTTTTAACTGTGAAAGGTTAATGCCACACAGTCAAGGTTAGGCTTGCACAGATCGGGAGGACCTTAGGAACAGTCCTGTGTTTGAATTGTCCTTCTAAACCTAACGGTTCCGCCGCTGTCACCCAAAATCCAATGACATTGTGGTGCAGGCATCATTGTGGGCCTATTTTTCTCATGGTCGCTGCGCTCAGACCGAGCGAGCTACGGTCAAGAGGGGCACCTCGTTGGACTCGGCACGGCCTTGGGATTATGTTTATGCCATTGCCTGCTCTCTGTGTCTTTAAACACCACGCTTTGTCACTCCATCCTTGCTGTGTGTGTGTGTGAGAGCTTTTCTTTGACATCTGTTGGGAAAAATGACTGATTTACAGTTCATGGGGGTTGTCTAATCACACATATGAAGTTTTGGACAGATCTGATTTTTTTAACCCTTCCAAACAGCCCCTGAGTCACCAATTATGGCACTTCCGGTTGGCACAGGAAGCTATAAATACACACATGTCTTGACTGACATAGAAACCTAGGGAATCCTGAGTTTTAAGTCTTTAAGTTGAGAATTGACTGATCTACACAGGGTTGAATAATGCAGAGGCCTCGGCACCTTTCGAGGTGATGTACATCCAAATACCTTTTGGGTCAATTTAACCACTTCCGGTTGCTCCAGGAAGCTTAGAATCGACACAGGTAGACCTCATAGTGGTCTGATGGAATGTCATAGAAGACAGGTTCATACAGCATTCATAACCCATAAAGACCCCAGGTTGTATTTAGGGAGCAGGCAATGTATTCCTATGGGGAGAGAAGTCAATGCACACTGTTTTTTTGTAAACACCTTCTTTTAACTGTGAAAGGTTAATGCCACACAGTCAAGGTTAGGCTTGCACAGATCGGGAGGACCTTAGGAACAGTCCTGTGTTTGAATTGTCCTTCTAAACCTAACGGTTCCGCCGCTGTCACCCAAAATCCAATGACATTGTGGTGCAGGCATCATTGTGGGCCTATTTTTCTCATGGTCGCTGCGCTCAGACCGAGCGAGCTACGGTCAAGAGGGGCACTGTTGGACTCGGCACGGCCTTGGGATTATGTTTATGCCATTGCCTGCTCTCTGTGTCTTTAAACACCACGCTTTGTCACTCCATCCTTGCTGTGTGTGTGTGTGAGAGCTTTTCTTTGACATCTGTTGGGAAAAATGACTGATTTACAGTTCATGGGGGTTGTCTAATCACACATATGAAGTTTTGGACAGATCTGATTTTTTTAACCCTTCCAAACAGCCCCTGAGACACCAATTATGGCACTTCCGGTTGGCACAGGAAGCTATAAATACACACATGTCTTGACTGACATAGAAACCTAGGGAATCCTGAGTTTTAAGTCTTAAGTTGAGAATTGAAGCAATACGTAACTGAACG
>NW_027015230.1:0-11935 GCF_036934945.1 Oncorhynchus masou masou
ACAGTTTGTCAGGACAGTTACGAACCTGGGTCTCCGGAGTGAGAAACAGTCATAACCAACTGAGCCACGAATAGTCAGCAGAACCCAGAAGATGAGGCAGACACAGCAGTACTTAAGAGGGTGTATTTAATAAAGAAAAAAGGAGAAGTCCTTCAATACAAAAATGGTAAATCCAAAAGGTGGTAGAATAGCACAAAAAGCCTTAAGAGATACTCAAAAACAAAAACAGAATTCCACAAGAGCATCCACGAATCGACAAGAATACACAGAACACTAGGGCTGGGTGCTAACATACAAACACAGAGCACAGAACTGAGGGAAACTAAGGGTTTAAATACAATCAGGGGAAACGAGGCACGGGTGCAAATAATAATGGGGAACAAGGGAAAAAACATAAGGTCAAAAAGCACAATGGGGGCATCTAGTGACCAAAACCCGGAACAACCCTGGCCAAATCCTGACAGAATCCCCCTAGGACGCCTCTGGCGTTCCTACCAGCTCTCAGGGTGGAGGGCCCTGAACTGACGAATGAGGTCAGGGTCCAGGATGTCTTTGGCAGGAACCCAGGAGCGCTCCTCGGGACCGTAGCCTTCCCAGTCCACCAGATACTGCCAGGACCGCTGCACCCGGCGGGAATCCAGTATCCGATGGACGGTATAAGCCCGGCTGGCCTCCAATGACACGGCGGAGGGAGGTCTGTCTGCCGGGACAAGGGGAGAAAAAACAACAGGTTTTAACAATGAAATGTGAAATGTGGGATTAATCTTAAGGGATCTGGGTAAGTGTAGGCGATAAGAAAATGGGTTAACCTCTTACATCTATGGGGGTGCTATTTCATTTTTGGATGAAAAACGTTCCCGTTTTAAACAAGATATTTTGTCACAAAAAGATGCTCGACTATGCATATAATTGCTACTGTTCGAAAGAAAACACTCTGACGTGTCCAGAAATACAAAGATCTTCTCTGTGCGTGCCCTATAACGTGAGCTTCAGGCAAAACCAAGATGAGATGGCATCCAGGAAATGACAAGGATTTTTGAGGCTCTGTTTTCCATGGTCTCCTTATATGGCTGTGAACGCGAGAGGAGTACGTCTGCCCTTTCTGTCGTTTCCCCAAGGTGTCTGCAGCATTGTGACGTATTTGTAGGCAGATCATTGGAAGATTGACCATAAGAGACCACATTTACCACGTGTCCGCCCGGTGTCCTGCGCGAAATTGGTGCATAAAAGTCACCTGCCAGTATTTTTCCATACGATACAGAGAGTAAAGCAAGCTTCTACGAACTGCATGTCAATGAAGATATGTGAAAAAACACCTTGAGGACTGATTCCAAACAACGTTTGCCATGTTTCAGTCGATATTATGTAGTTAATCCGGAAAAAGTTTTACGTTGTAGGTGACTGCATTTTTGGTTCGTTTCGGTAGCCAGACGCAATGTAGAAAACGGAACGATTTCTCCTACACACAGACGCTTTCAGGAAACACTGCGCATTTGGTATCTAACTGAGAGTCTCCTCATTGAAAACATCAAACATTTGGTTATCTGGTTTTTGTGAAAATGTTGCGTGCTACATGCTACACAAAATGCTATGCTAGCTTTGCATACTCTTACACAAATTAGTCAATTTCTATGGTTCAAAAGCATATTTTGAAAATCTGAGATGACAGTGTTGTTAAGAAAAGGCTAAGCTTGAGAGCAAACGCATTATTTTAATTTTATTTGCGATTTTCAGAAATCGTTAACGTTGCGTTATGCTAATGAGCCTGAGGCTTTAGTCACGATCCCGGATGGGGAGTTTCAAGAAGTTAACTCTCCTGGCAACCTTGAAGGGACCGATGTATTTTTGGGACAGCTTGCGAGACTCCACCCGTAGAGGTAAGTCTCTTGTGGAGAGCCAGACTCTCTGGCCGGGGTGCAGGGTAGGCCCGGGACGGCGACGTCTGTTGGCTTGTTGTTGGTACCTCTGTCAGGAACGCATAAGATTAAGACGGGTCTTCCTCCACATAAGCCGACAGCGTCTGACGAACTTCAAGGCTGAAGGCACTCTGACTTCTGCCTCCTGGTCCGGGAACAATGGAGGAGCATAGCCAAACTGACACTCGTGCGGGGACATACCAGTGGAGGAGGAGCGCAAGGTGTTGTGCGCGTATTCGGCCCAAACAATAAAGGATGACCATGTGGACGGGTTGTCACGAGTCATACATCGGAGGGTGGTTTCCAGCTCTTGATTCATCCTCTCTGTTTGGCCGTTGGACTCCGGATGGTACCCTGAAGATAGACTGGCAGAAGCCCCCATGAGTTGGCAAAAGGCCTTCCAAAACCTTGAGGCGAACTGGGGACCTCTGTCAGAAACCATATCTTGAGGAATGCCGAAGACTCGGAACACATGATTAATTACCAACTCAGCCGTTTCCTTGGCAGAAGGTAACTTAGTCAGAGGGACGAACCTGGCCGCCTTTGAAAACCTGTCGATTATGACTAGGATAGTAGTATTGCCATGGGATGGAGGAAGTCCAGTAATAAAGTCCAATGAGATATGGGACCAGGGTCTGTGGGGAACAGGTAAAGGGTGAAGGAGTCCTTGAGGGCGGAGGTGAGAAGATTTGCCCTGGCAGCACACGGGACAGGCATTGACGAAAGTGGCAACGTCTTCTCTTATGTAAGGGAATTCACCCCCGTAGTGGACAAAAATGAATGGCAAATTATTGGCATAGGACAAACCATGTACACATTGGCCAATACCACCCAAAGCGGCGTTGATTCATGCAAAGTTTACTTCTATTGCCATATGGGTATTGCCAGTTGTAACACTTCAAAAATCCAACAGGTGGCGATTGCACTCCACCATGGTTTTTCATATTGATATTGGACTCCAAGTCAACATCCAAAAGCCAAATTTTGAAAAAACGAAATTTTTTGAAAAAAACTATCACCCCTTAAAAAAGTGCTTTCTGGACCGTTTTTCGAAATTCTTTCGCTTTTTTGACAATTACACATGTATAAGAACTGTATGAAAATACTTTTGTCCAATTTTATTATCATAATTTTTTTAATTTTTTTACTTGCGCATATTGCATATGTTTTGTCCATCTGCAATATGATTTCATAGGAAGTCAGAAGTCAAAAGTCAAAAATTATTAACTTTCATAAAAAACTTCACACCCCTAAAAAAGTGCTTTCTGGACCGTTTTTCGAAATTTTTTCGAATTTTGTGTCAGTTACACACGTATAAGAACTGTATCAACATACTTTAGTCATATTTTATTATCATAATTTTTTTTTTTTTTTTACTTGCGCATTATTGCATGTGTTTTGTCCATCTGCAATATGATTTCATAGGAAGTCAGAAGTCAAAAGTCAAAAATTATTAAATTTCATAAAAAACTTCACACACCCCTAAAAAAGTGCTTTCTGGACCGTTTTTCGAAAAAGTTTCGAATTTTGTGTCAGTTACACAAGTATAAGAACTGTATCAACATACTTTAGTCATATTTTATTATCATAATGTTTTTTTTTTTTTGCTTGTGCATAAGGCATATGTTTTGTGGGGGCCAAATGTCATAAGAAATTTGACATGCTCAAAAATCCTTCAGAAATGCAAAATTGACTGGCCTGATGAACTCGGGATGGCCGGGCAGTGATTGTTGTTCCTTTCAATCACTCGTGGTGTTGATTTCATCATGTCCATTTGTTTATGTTTTCTCACTTTTGCAAAGTCACTGTGCATTTGCCATATGGTTAACTGGGCATTCACCATCACCAATTTGTCATGCCATAAAAATCATGCAGGAATACCAAATTGACTGGCCCGATGAACTCGGGATGGCTGGGCAGTGATTCTGGAACCTCTCCATCGCTCGTTTGGCTTGATTTCAGAATGTCGCTTTTGGTGATGGTACCTCACCGCTTAAACATATTGCTAATGGACAAGAGTCACCTGCAAGTCACCGTCCATCAGTCAATTTGATATCATTCAAAGCTAACTATTGGAGGCACTGTCAGTCTCTACGCACCCCAATGATACGTCCCTCCATCCATGTTGTGTATCTGTGTGATTTAGTTTTCCTTTGAATTTTTATGGGAGAAATGACTGATTTACAGTTCATGGGGGTTGCCTAATCATATATATGAAGTTTTGGAAAGATCTGATTTTTTAACCACTCCAAACAGCCCATGAGAGACCAATTATGGCACTTCCGGTTGGCACAGGAAGCTGTAACTCAACATACATCCTCATTGGGGTATTCCATTAGAGAATCCTGAGTTTTAAGTCTTTACCATTAAAACTGACTGATTTACACAGGGTTGAATGCACTATGTCTATCAAACTGCAGGCAGGTTATGGGTATACACTTTTAGGGCGATTTGAACCACTTCCGGTTGGTCCAGGAAGCTTAGAATCGACACAGGTAGACCTCATAGTGGTCTGATGGACTGGTACCAAAGACAGGTTCATACAACATTCATAACCCATATAGACTCCAGGTTGTATTTAGTGGAGCAGCCAATATATTCCTATGGGGAGAGAAGTCAATGAACACTGTTTTTATGTAAACACCTTCTTTTGACTGTGAAGGGTTAATGTCACACGGTCAAGGATAGGCTTGGACAGATCAGGAGGACCTTAGGAACAGTCCTGTGGTTGAATTGTCTTTCTAAACCTAACGGTTCCGCCGCTGTCACCCAAAATCAAATGACGTACTGGTGAAGGCTTCATATTGGGCCTATTTTTCTCATGGTCGCCGCGCTCAGAAAGCGAGCTACGGTCAGCGGGGCACCTCGTTGGACTCGGCACAGTCTGGACACTATGGTCATGCCATTGTTTGTGTTGATTTCAGAATGTCCATTTGGTCATGTTTTCTCACTTTTGCAAAGTCACTGTGCATTTGCCATATGGTTAACTGGGCAGTCACCATCACCAATTTGTCATGCCATAAAAATCATGCAGGAATGCCAAATTGACTGGCCCGATGACATAGGGATGT
Source organism: Oncorhynchus masou masou (assembly GCF_036934945.1). Taxonomy (NCBI): domain Eukaryota; kingdom Metazoa; phylum Chordata; class Actinopteri; order Salmoniformes; family Salmonidae; genus Oncorhynchus; species Oncorhynchus masou. Next base: position 4,988 of record NW_027015230.1, read on the forward strand.
CTGGGCAGTGATACTGGTACCTCTCCATCGCTCGTTTGGGTTGATTTCAGAATGTCGCTTTTGGTGATGGTACCTCACCGCTTAAACATATTGCTAATGGACAAGAGTCACCTGCAAGTCACCGTCCATCAGTCAATTTGATATCATTCTGACACCAAACTGATACAAACTGACACCAAACCCACTCTTCCCAACTCATTTAGGAGCCAAGTATAACATACTTCAGAGCTGGCCCAAAATTCACAAGGCCTTCGGTACAAAACATTAAAAAACCATAAAACACATAGTTACTTTCTAGCTGCGGGGCCAGTTCGGACATTATATGTAGTCCTATGTGGCGACCCCGAATCCCGAGTTTCGGCTCGATAGGTCATTTGGTGTCCGAGTAAAAGCCTAATTGGTGCTGAAAATCCACTTTTTCCATGCCTTGCTACGGGGTCCTTGAATGAGCTATCGGACCGAGATGTTGGGTTCTGTCTCTATGGGCCGAGACGGTCACAATGCACCTAGTCTTGTGTCTCTGGGACATTTCTAAATGTCGCCATTTTCGTAATGGTCAAAATGAATTGAAGTCATTGCAAATGTTCGACGCTGTTTCTCGGTCCGAGAACCTCCTAGAGCGCCGTAACTCACCACGCACTATCTACCTGAGGTCTAGAACAGGATTCTAAAGTTTCGGAACTCTAGGTCTGACGGTTCTTTTTTAGCTCGAACAAAGCTAACTATTGGAGGCACTGTCAGTCTCTACACACCCCAATACGTCCCTCCATCCAAGTTGTGTATCTGTGTGATTTATTTTTCCTTTGAATTTTTATGGGAAAAATGACTGATTTACAGTTCATGGGGTTGTCTAATCACACATATGAAGTTTTGGACAGATCTGATTTTTTAACCCTTCCAAACAGCCCCTGAGACACCAATTATGGCACTTCCGGTTGGCACAGGAAGCTATAAATACACACATGTCTTGACTGACATAGAAACCTAGGGAATCCTGAGTTTTAAGTCTTTAAGTTGAGAATTGACTGATCTACACAGGGTTGAATAATGCAGAGGCCTCGGCACCTTTCGAGTGATGTACATCCAAATACCTTTTGGGTCAATTTAACCACTTCCAGTTGCTCCAGGAAGCTTAGAATCGACACAGGTAGACCTCATAGTGGTCTGATGGAATGTCATAGAAGACAGGTTCATACAGCATTCATAACCCATATAGACTCCAGGTTGTATTTAGGGAGCAGGCAATGTATTCCTATGGGGAGAGAAGTCAATGCACACTGTTTTTGTAAACACCTTCTTTTAACTGTGAAAGGTTAATGCCACACAGTCAAGGTTAGGCTTGCACAGATCGGGAGGACCTTAGGAACAGTCCTGTGTTTGAATTGTCCTTCTAAACCTAACGGTTCCGCCGCTGTCACCCAAAATCCAATGACATTGTGGTGCAGGCATCATTGTGGGCCTATTTTTCTCATGGTCGCTGCGCTCAGACCGAGTGAGCTACGGTCAGCGGGGCACCTCGTTGGACTCGGCCCTGCCTTGGGATTATGTTTATGCCATTGCCTGCTCTCTGTGTCTTTAAACACCACGCTTTGTCACTCCATCCTTGCTGTGTGTGTGTGTGAGAGCTTTTCTTTGACATCTGTTGGGAAAAATGACTGATTTACAGTTCATGGGGGTTGTCTAATCACACATATGAAGTTTTGGACAGATCTGATTTTTTTAACCCTTCCAAACAGCCCCTGAGACACCAATTATGGCACTTCCGGTTGGCACAGGAAGCTATAAATACACACATGTCTTGACTGACATAGAAACCTAGGGAATCCTGAGTTTTAAGTCTTTAAGTTGAGAATTGACTGATCTACACAGGGTTGAATAATGCAGAGGCCTCGGCACCTTTCGAGGTGATGTACATCCAAATACCTTTTGGGTCAATTTAACCACTTCCGGTTGCTCCAGGAAGCTTAGAATCGACACAGGTAGACCTCATAGTGGTCTGATGGAATGTCATAGAAGACAGGTTCATACAGCATTCATAACCCATAAAGACCCCAGGTTGTATTTAGGGGAGCAGGCAATGTATTCCTATGGGAGAAAGTCAATGCACACTGTTTTTTTGTAAACACCTTCTTTTAACTGTGAAAGGTTAATGCCACACAGTCAAGGTTAAGCTTGCACAGATCGGGAGGACCTTATGAACAGTCCTGTGTTTGAATTGTCCTTCTAAACCTAACGGTTCCGCCGCTGTCACCCAAAATCCAATGACATTGTGGTGCAGGCATCATTGTGGGCCTATTTTCTCATGGTCGCTGCGCTCAGACCGGCGAGCTACGGTCAAGAGGGGCACCTCGTTGGACTCGGCACGGCCTTGGGATTATGTTTATGCCATTGCCTGCTCTCTGTGTCTTTAAACACCACGCTATGTCACTCCATCCTTGCTGTGTGTGTGTGAGAGAGCTTTTCTTTGACATCTGTTGGGAAAAATGACTGATTTACAGTTCATGGGGGTTGTCTAATCACATATGAAGTTTTGGACAGATCTGATTTTTTAACCCTTCCAAACAGCCCCTGAGACACCAATTATGGCACTTCCGGTTGGCACAGGAAGCTATAAATAAACTCATATCTTCATTGGGGTATGCCTTTACAGAATCCTGAGTTTTAAGTCTTTACGTTAAGAACTGAGTTATTTACGGAGGGTTTAGTGAGTGTGTGTTATTTCAGAAAATCATAGAAAATCACAGAAATGTCGCAGAGCTCCGCAGCACATTTAAAAATACTCGTATGAACACCCTGCAACTGGATCTGTAACCGTTGAAAAAAAAAACACCTATATCTGAACATCACGATCTGGTCACCGTACGATTTCTCGTAAATGACGATAGATAAATGGCCGATTTTTTTATTGACACCGGAGGCTCCTTGACTTTGACGTGAAGTGAAAAAATCTTTTCTCTATTTTCATTTTGGACCTTTAATCCCAGAAATATGGCCATAACTCAAAAACCGTTGAGGCCTAGACGCCATCTTGTTCGGGGCCATCTTCCCATAATGCCAAACCTACGCTCACCAAGTTTCGGCTTCGAAATATTTTCAGTTTTCGAGATATGGCACGTCGTGATTCGGGATGTTTTGTCCAATAGCAATATGATTGCTTATTCCCTCTTGTGGGATATTCCGGCATAGCGCAAAAATGGGCTAAAATTTGTTTATTTTATTAAACGAAAACCGAATGTCCGACAAAGTTCATTTGATGACTTCCCGGTAGGTCTGGCCCTACCGCTCGGCCCGACGCCGTCCCCGAATTTCTAAAATGTTTTCGGACGTCTAGTAAGGGACCGTACAGTTCCAATAGGGACTTTCTCACTAACCATACGGTGATTGTCGAAATGTTCCCTTATGTATGGTAGGCCACCAGAACTTACGCTGGATGAACTCCAAGGTGCGACCTACGCCCGGATGACAGGTGAGGCGAGAGGAGTGCCCCCACAGAAGGACCTGAGTCCTCACTGCCTTGGGGACAAACAACCGATTGGCAGGACCTCCTTTCGGGTCCGGTTCGCTAGCTTGAGCACGTCTCACGGTATCCTCAACTTGCCACGAGATCGGAGCCACAATCTTAGAAGCAGGAAGGACAGGCATGTCCGTGTCATCTCGAATGGCAGGAGTGTAGACTCGGGACAGGGCATCCGGTTTGAGATTCTTCGACCCGGGCCGATAGGTGAGGATAAACTGGAATCGATTGAAGAAAGAGACCATCTAGCTTGACTAGAGTTCAACCGCTTCGCCTGCTGGATATACTCCAGATTTTTGTGGTCCGTAAGCACTTGAAAACGGGTGAGAAGCCCCCTCGAGCCAGTGTCTCCATTCCTTCAATGCCATCTTAACCGCTAGGAGTTCACGATCCCCATCGTAGTTCCTCTCAGTCGGGGTAAGCCGGTGTGAGAAGAAAGCGCACGGATGAAGCTTCTTGTCTTCACCCCTCTGAGACAGGACAGCTCCAACACCAACCTCTGATGCGTCTACCTCCACCACAAATGGTTCATCCGTAGTCGGTAGTATCAGAATGGGAGCAGAGAGAACGCGCTGCTTGAGTCCTTGGAAGGCCGTCTCAGCTTCTCTTCCCCACAAAAACCTTGCATTGCCACCCTTGGTTAAAGCTGAGAGAGGGGCTGCCACCAAGCTGAAGTTCTTGATGAACTTGCGGTAAAAGTTTGTGAAGCCCAGGAAATGCTGAACTTCCTTAACGGATTTGGGGGTGGGCCAATCCGCCGCCCCTACCTTCCTGGGGTCCATTTGGACTCGACCGGGTTCCACTACAAATCCCAGGAATTGTACTCGGGATGAATGGAATTCACATTTTCCGGCTTAACGTACAGATGGCTGTCAGGAGGCGTTTGAGTACTTGTCTGACATGCTTAGTGTGTTCTTGAAGGGAGCTCGAAAAAGATGAGGATGTCATCCAAGTGCGAACACAAATATGTTAAGCATATCCCTAAGCACATCGTTTATGAGCGCTTGGAACACCGCTGGGGCGTTGGTCAGGCCGAAGGGCATCACCAAGTATTCATAGTGACCAGTAGGCGTGTTGAGCGGTCTTCCACTCGTCACCAGGTCTGATCCGCACAAGATGGTATGCGTTCCGCAGGTCAAGCTTAGTGAAAACAACTGCTTCCTGGAGCAGCTCGAAGGCTGTGGCCATAAGGGGTAGCGGGTACGGTTACGGACGGTTATGGCATTGAGTCCCCGGTAGTCGATGCAGGACGTAATCCACCGTCTTTCTTGGCCACAAAGAAAAACCCTGCTCCCGCCGGGGAGGTGGATGGACGCATGAGGCCTGCTTCCAGAGCGTCCTTGATGTAGGTATCCATAGCAGCTCGTTCGGGTGGAGATAGGGAAAAGATCCGACCCCTGGGGGGGCAAGTGCCAGGAAACAGGTCGATGGGGCAATCGTAAGGTCTATGGGGTGGTAGCATGGTGGCCCTCTGTTTGCTAAACACCAGTTTGAGGTCATGGTAACACTCGGGAACTCGGGTCAGGTCGATGGATTCTAAAGACTCGGGAGTAGAACTCGGGAATTCTGGAAAATACAAGTAGCTTGGCACGTAGGACCCCACTGCTTGATAGTGCCCACAGACCAGTCGATGTGAGGGTTATGGCTGTGAAGCCAGGGGTATCCAGGACGAGAGGGAACTCGGAACAGGAGATCAAATAAAGTTCATCAATTCCTGGTGTTGTGAAACTGAAAGTCGCAAGGAGGTAGTGACATGAGTGACAAGTCCAGATCCCAAAGGGCTTCCATCCAATGTAGTGACCCTCATGGGTTCACTTAGAGGTTCAGAGGGAACGCCATTCTCCTTCGCCCAGACACCATCCATGAAGTTACCTGCGGCTCCAGAGTCTACCAAGGCTTGAAGGTGAAGCTTGTGGTTGTCCCAGGAGAGGGTGACTGGAATGAGCAGACGGGGGAGTTGGACGGATGGGAGGAGGTTATGTTTCCCGTTACAGTGCCCCGGTCTGTACGGGACAAGAGCGTTTCCCTGGAGCCCGGGACACGTGGACGGAAATGGCCCGGTTTGCCGCAATATAGACAGCGTCGCTCCCTCATCCGGCGGTCTCTCTCAGCCTGGGAGATGCGTCCAATCTGCATGGGTTCCGATGGAGCCAGCGAGGATAAGGTGGGGACTCGGAGCTGGGACTGATAGGGGCTAGAGGTCTACGGTTGAGTTCTCTCTCTCTCAGACGCTGGTCAATGCGTGAGGCCAACTTGATCAGGGACTCGAGATTGTCCGGTGGTTCCGAGTGGCCAGTTCATCTTGGATAGTGTCGGAAAGGCCTTTCAGAAAGCACACCGTGAGTGCCTCGTTGTTCCAGCCACTTGCTGCTGCCACCGTGCGGAACTGGATGGCATAGTCCGTCACGCTGCGCCAACCTTGGTGGAGAGTCAGGAGCTGTTTGGCTGAGTCAGAATCACTGCTTGGGCCTTGAAACACTCGTTTGAATTCCTCAGCAAAGGCAGAGTAGCTGGCACAGCAGGAACTATGGGCATCCCACACAGCAGTAGCCCAGGCCAGGGCTTTTTCCGACAGCAGGGTGATGATATAAGCGATCTTAGACCGGTCGGTGGGGAAGCGACGGGTTGTAGCTCAAAGGAGAGAGAACATTGGGTGAGAAACCCTTTACAAGCACTTGGATCACCTGAGAACCGTTGGGGAGGTGGAAGACGAGGTTCAGCCAGGGGTTAACTGCCATGGGTACGTGAATCTGAGGTACTGGGACGGGAACTGTTGCCGGGGGTAAGACGATCAGATATTTGCTTAATGGAAGTCAGCATCTCCGACAGAAGATGAGAATGTCTAGCCATTAAGGCCTCTTGCTGAACCAGGGCGGCTTTGTGGCGTTGGACAGTCTCCTGGTGGTGGGACAGCATGGCAAAAGGTCCTGGGAACTGGCTGCCTCTGGGTTCATTTATGGCTCTGTGTTTCTGTCAGGACCCGGTTACGAACCTGGGTCTCCGGGTGAGAAACAGTCACTTAACCAACTGAGCCACGAATAGTCAGCAGAACCCAGAAGATGAGGCAGACACAGCAGTACTTAAGACGGTGTATTTAATAAAGAAAAAGGAGAAGTCCTTCAATACAAAAATGGTAAATCCAAAAGGTGGTAGGAATAGCACAAAAAGCCTTAAGAGATACTCAAAAACAAAAACAGAATTCCACAAGAGCATCCACGGAATCGACAAGAATACACAGAACACTAGGGCTGGGTGCTAACATACAAACACAGAGCACAGAACTGAGGGAAACTAAGGGTTTAAATACAATCAGGGAAAACGAGGCACAGGTGCAAATAATAATGGGGAACAAGGAAAAAACACAAGGTCAAAAAGCACAATGGGGGCATCTAGTGACCAAAACCCGGAACAACCCTGGCCAAATCCTGACACAG
>NW_027015231.1:0-11932 GCF_036934945.1 Oncorhynchus masou masou
GGGTACCTGTACAGAGTCAATGTGGAGACTATATACAGGGGGCACCAGTACAGTGTCAATGTGAAGGCTATATACAGGAGGTACCAGTACAGGGTCAATTTGAAGGCTAAATACAGGAGGTACCAGTACAGGGTCAATGTGAAGGCTATATACAGGAGGCTATATACAGGAGGTACCAGTACAGGGTCAATGTGGAGGCTATATACAGGAGGTACCAGTACAGGGTCAATGTGAAGGCTATATACAGGAGGCTCTATATAGGAGGTACCAGTACAGGGTCAATGTGAAGGCTATATACAGGAGGCTCTATATAGGAGGTACCAGTACAGGGTCAATGTGAAGGCTATAAACAGGAGGCTATATACAGGGGGTACCAGTACAGAGTCAATGTGGAGGCTTTATACAGGAGGTACCAGTACAGAGTCAATGTGGAGGCTATATACAGGAGGTACCAGTACAGGGTCAATGTGAAGGCTATATATATGAGGTACCAGTACCAGTTTTGATGGTCTTATTCTGGTGACATGATGCTTGGCTGCCATTTGACAAATAAAATAATATCGCTCTCATCCATAATAATCTCATCATGTAGGTAGCCTATCTTTGAAAGCCTGGCTGCAGTGCACGGGACAAGAGAATTTTTGCTATATAATGCAACAGTTTTGTTAAACCATCAGTATAGTTGAAAATGCGATGGAAACCATTGGGAATGGGAATTTAACAGCAAAAGTTATTTATTTGTCACGCAAAGCCTTTAATCTGTAATAAATCTGTTTGATAGAAACATTTCTGGTGGGAATGCAGATTTGAGAATATTCACATGAAAATCTGTCTCAAATTACATGGAAACTTAGCTACTAAGGTGGATATCGATCCAACACCTGCTGCTTATTCAAACCAGCCCACAGACATCAGTTCAACATCTAGTTTCTATTTACATTTCTTTGAGTTGTCAACTAAAGTGAATTCAACATGAAATCAACACAAAACATCACCTGTCATTGGATTTAGGTTGCTGGTTGGGTGAAACAATAAATGTAACCTGTCATTGGATATCGGTTGCTGGTTGGGTGAAACACTAAATGTAACCTGTCATTGCATATCGGTTGCTGGTTGGGTGAAAAATACAAAAAAAATACTTGATGTTGATGCTTTTTCAAATCCAATCAGATTTTCACATTGATCAAACATCACATGGATTTCTTTCTTTTGTTGAAATGATGTGGATACAATTTTTATTCAACCAGTGGGAGGCTTGTAAATGCCCCCAGGAAAGTGGAACGAGGAACTCTTCTTTGAGACAATGATAAACAGCAATCCTTGGGAGAGCTGTGATGCATATTATACAATAAGGATCTGCTGGAGTCCAAGTCAAACCAAGATTCTTGATTTCTGAGCTCAGAGAGAATAACAGAGTTACACAGCGCAGTGTAGACAGTCTGAATTCCTGAAGCATTGAGTGATGAGCACATATCTTTATAGTTTCCTGTTACTGGGAGGGACTTTATTCATACAAGGATGCAGGTGCAGCTGGTTTGCAACACAGAATGATCCTCCCAAGAACAGGAGCTTATAATAGGACAGTTTCACAAGGTTAGTCACATACTCAGTTATGTGGACACACAAACAATTAACATTTTCCATTACAGAGTCTGAACATTTTAATTTCATTAAATCATCAGTGGGCCAACAATGCAGATGTCAACAATGGAACAAATGCATCACATCCAAATATCACTTGATTATCTGTAGTGCTGGAGGAATGACACACCCAGATAAACACACACAAAGAGTTTTAAAAAAGGACAGTTTAAAAGAAGGAACCTGATCTTTATATTCAAACTGACATACTCCATATTCAATTCATGTTTTCTAATAAAAACAAACAAATATATGTTTGAGTATACCCTGTACCATTTAATTTCATCTGGTAAAGACAGGTAAACACATCATCAGTCAACAATATAAGACAACGGGAGCACTGTGTATGTTCTCTGATGAAGTTTAAGTCAATGTGATGTGAAATATCAACATACACGCTAAGAGAAGTAATTTCTCTCTCCTGTGTGGATTCTCTAATGACGTTTAAATGACTGTTATGAGTAATATGTTTTCCCACAGTCTGAGCTTTTCTAAGCCTTCTCCTCTGTGTGCAGTCTAATGTGTTCTTTCAGGCTTCCTAAATGGGCAAAAGCTTTGCACCCTGGGATGAGTGGTAAGGCTTCTGCCCTGCTTCTCTCCTGTGTGTATTCTCATGTTTTTTCAGGTTTCCTCTCCGGTTGAAACACTTTCCACATTGGGAGCAATGGTAAGGCTTCTCTCCGGTGTGTATTTTCCCGTGTTGGTTCAGGTATTCTTTCCGGTCGAAACTCTTTCCACACTGGGAGCAGTGGTAAGGCTTCTCTCCTGTGTGTATTCTCTCATGTTGTTTCAGCTCCCCCGAACGGATGAAACTCTTTCCACATTGGGTGCAGTGGTAAGGCTTCTCTCCTGTGTGTATCCTCTCGTGCTTTTTCAGGTGTCCTCTCTGATTGAAACACTTTCCACATTGGGAGCAGTGATAAGGCTTCTCTCCTGTGTGTATTCTCTCGTGTTGGTTCAGGCATGCTTTCTGGTTGAAACTCTTTCCACACTGGGAGCAGTGGTAAGGCTTCTCTCCTGTGTGTATTCTCTCATGCCGTTTCAGCTCAACCGAACGGATGAAACACTTTCCACATTGGGAGCAGTGGTAAGGCTTCTCTCCTGTGTGTATTCTCTCGTGAGCTTTCAGGTGTGCTTTCTGGTTAAAACTCTTTCCACACTGGGAACAGTGGTAAGGCTTCTCCCCGCTGTGTATTCTCTCGTGTTTTTTCAGGTCTCCTAACTGGTTACAACCCTTTCCACACAGGGAGCAGTGGTAAGGTTTCTCCCCTGTGTGTATTATCTCGTGAGCTTTCAGGTGTGCTTTCTGGTGAAAACTCTTACCACACTGGGAACAGTGGTAAGGCTTCTCTCCTGTGTGTATTTTCTCGTGTTGTTTCAGGTCCCATAACTGGTTACAACCCCTTCTAAAGTGGGAGCACTGATGTCGCCTTGCTCGTTTGGACGTCCCTGGCTTTGGTTCCTCAGAGTCTGGTCTTTCTCCTGCCAAAGACAGTGTTATTTTTAAATAGAGACCCGAATGAAACCACATGGTAAAACAACCTTGCTACGAGGGTAAATCCTAAATCAGATCTCTCAATAACCCGAGGCCAGTTTTAACAATCTTAGTGTGATTTTAAAACAAATGTAGAGCTTCCTGGTAATTACTGATATGTTTACATTACTTATTTTACAAGTCAGAACACAAATACCAAGACAGTTCTAGGACACTGAAGACACAGACGTCGCTGGATTCCAATTGAACAGGTGGTTCTAAATGTATAACATTCATAGCTGTATGATACAGAATGTGACCTACACACTTCCTTAAACATAAAATAACCAAAGAAGTAATTTTGTGTGGAAGTCCAAAACTTGTTTTTACGTCGAAGATACAAAGCACATCAGTAACATCTCCCCGTTGCTGAAAGGGTTTGACAAATTGCTGTTTAAATGGATCAATTTCTTATTTAGAAATTCACAGATTATCAGCATTTTGATTATCACTGATGTCATATTTTGGGTAAATGTTCCTAATACTGATAGTAAAAACAAAAAACAAAAATATAAACGCAACATGTAAAGTGTTGGATGTCTCATGAGCATCACTGTTAGTCAACATTTATTATGTTGGATGTCTATTGAAGATAATCCATCCACCTGACAGGTGTGGCATATCAAGAAGCTGATTGAACAGCTTGGTTATTACACAGGTTCACCTTGTGCTGGGGATAATAAAAGGCAACTCGAAAATGTGCAGTTTGTTCACACAACAATGCCACAGGTCTCTGAGGGAGCGGGCAATTTGCATGCTGACTGCAGGAATGTCCACTGGAGCTGTTAGGAAATTTAATGTACAGAACCAGTCAAAAGGTTGGACTCACCTACTCATTCAAGGGTTTTTCTTTATTTTTACTATTTTCTACATTGTAGAATAATAAAGACATCAAAATGATTAAAAACACATGGAATCATGTAGTAACCACAAGTGTGAAATCAAAATATATATTTTATTCTACAAAAGTTGCCACCCTTGCTTTCTCTCAAACAGCTTCACCTGGAATCCTTTTCCAACAGCCTTGTAGGCGTTCCCACATATGCTGAGAACTTGTAGGCCGCTTTCCCTTCACCTCTGCGATCCAACTCATCCCAAACCATCTTGATTTGGTTGAGGTCGGGGGATTGTGTAGGCAAGGTCATCTGATGCAGCGCTCCATCACTCTCCTTCTTGATCAAATAGCTCTTACACAGCTTGGAGGTGTGTTGGGTCAATATCCTGTTGAAAAACAAATGACAGTGGGACTAAGCCCAAACCAGATGGGATGACATATCGCTGCAGAATTCTGTGGAAGCCATGCTGGTAAAGTGTGACTTTGATTTATTTATTCATGACATTGTCAACAGCAAAGCATCCGCACACCATCACATCTCCTCCTCCATGCTTCACGGTGGGAACCACACATGCGGAGATAATCTGTTCATCTACTCCTCGTCTCACAAAGACATGACGCTCGGATCCAAAAATCTCAAATTTGGACTCATCAGACCCAAGGACAGATATCCACCGGTCTAATGTCCATTGCTCATGTTTCTTGGCCCAAGCAAGTCTCTTCTTCTTATTGGTGTCCTTTAGTAGTGGTTTCCTTGCAGCAATTCGACCATGAAGGCCTGATTCACGCAGTCTCCTCTGAACCGATGATGTTGAGATGTGTCTGTTACTTGAACTTTGTGAAGCATTTATTTGGGCTGCTATTTCTAAGGCTGGTAACTCTAATGAACTTATGCATCAGAAGTAACTCTGGATCTTCCATTCTTGTGGTGGTCCTTAAAGTAATGATGGACTGTTGTTTCTCTTTTCTTAATTGAGCTGGTCTTGACATAATATGGACTTTGTCTTTTACCCAAAAGGGCTATCTTCTGTATACCACCCCTACCTTGTCACAACACAACTGATTGGTTCAAACACATTAAAACCTGTTATGGCTAGGGATTCCGCTAGCAGAACATTTCGGCAACATCCGGTGAAATTGCAGAGTGCAAAATATATATATTTTTATTAGAAATATTTAACTTTCATGCATTCACAAGTGCAATACCACAAATTAAAGCTTAAGACTCCATAATGTTTCATCACTAGATGCTACAGTCCTCCTTTAAGACTCCATAATATTTCCTCATTAGATGCTACAGTCCTCCTTTAAGACTCCATAATGCTTCATCATTAGGTGCTACAGTCCTCCTTTCAGACTCCATAATGTTTCATCATTAGATGCTACAGTCCTCCTTTAAGACTCCATAATGTTTCATCATTAGATGCTACAGTCCTCCTTTAAGACTCCATAATGTTTCATCATTAGATGCTACAGTCCTCCTTTAAGACTCTAAAATGCTTCATCATTAGCTGTTACAGTCCTCCTTTAAGTCTCCATCATGTTTAGAATGTGTCTGGAAGCGCTACTCTATCTATTCTACTCTCATCCTTTTGGTTTTAATAATACTTAAAAAATAATAATGTTATAATAGGTAATAACTAACTTTAATAACTAGGGTTAATACCTGCCTGGTGCACCAACAAAATATTTATTTAGCCCCCTCTAACAATACCGCTACAGAATTAGCATAGTAGGCCATGTAACTTAACCTGTAGTGACACCCAGCCCGTGAACGGGACCATTATCATCATCTGACACTAATTAGCATAACGCAACGGACATAAATCTTCCTAGAAAATATTCCTATTCATGAAAATCACAAGTGAAATATATTGGAACACAGCTTCGCTTTTTACTAATCACCATGTCATCTCAGATTTTCAAAATATGCTTTACAGCCAACGCTAGACAAGCATCTGTGTAAGTTTATCATAGCCTAGCATAGCATTATGCCTTGCTAGCAGCAGGCAAACTTGTCACGGAAATCAGAAAAGCAATCAAATTAAATCGTTTACCTTTGATGAACTTCGGATGTTTTCACTCACGAGACTCCCAGGTAGACGGCCAAAGTTCATTTTTTCCCAAAAGATTATTTTTGTAGGCCAAATAGCTCCGTTTGGTCTTCACGTTTGGCTGAGAAATCGCCCGGAAATTGCGGTCAGAACTCCGAAAAATATTACAAATTAGCTCCATAATATCGACAAAAACATGTCAAATGTTGTTTAGAATCAATCCTCAAGGTGTTTTTCTAATATCTATTTGATAATATATCCGTCGGGACAATTCCTTTTTCTCTAGGACCGATTGGAGTAATGGCTACCTCTGCACTTTACGCGAGAATCTCTCTCGGGCCACCATGTGACCACTTACGCAATGTGCCCCCATATGGCTATTCTTCAACAGAAATGCATAAATCTATGTCACAATGCTGTAGACACCTTGGGGAATACGTAGAAAGCGTAAGCTGGTTGATGGTACATTCAAAGCCATATAGGGAGTCATTGGAACGCAGCGCTTTCAAAACCTGGGGCACTTCCGGATTGGATTTTTCTCAGGCTTTCGCCTGCAACATCAGTTCTGTTATACTCACAGACAATATCTTTACAGTTTTGGAAATGTTAGAGTGTTTTCTATCCAAAGATGTCAATTATATGCATATTCTAGCATCTTTCACCGACAAAATATCCCGTTTAAAACGGGGACGTTTTTTTCTCCAAAAATGAAAATACTGCCCCCTAACACCAAGAGGTTTTAAGGTAATCAGAAATATTTAGGACTAACTTATTCCTTGACACCCATTCTGAAACTAACTGCAGCTCTATGTTAAGTGTTGCAGTCATTTCAGTCGCTGTAGTAGCTGACGTGTACAGTGTTGAGTCATCCGCATACATAGACTCACTGGCTTTACTCAAATGTCATTGGCATGTTGTTGGTAAAGATTGAAAAAAGTAGGTGCCAAACAGCTGCCCTGGGGAATTCCTGATTCAAACTTGATTTTGTAGCTCTGGGGCGGCAGGTAGCCTAGTGGTTAGAGCGGTAGGCCAGTCACCGAAAGATAGCTGGATTGAATCCCCGAGTTGACAAGGTAAAAAACTATGTCGTTCTGCCTCTGAACAAGGCAGTCCTAGGCCGTCATTGAAAAAAATAATTTGTTCTTAACTGACTTGCCTAGTTGAATAAAGGTTACATTTTACATTTTAAAAACTCTTTATCCACAATATAGCAGGGGTTAGCCATACGGTTTTTCAGCAGCAGGCTATGATCGATAATGCCAAAAGATGCACTGAAGTCTAACAAAACAGCCCCAACAATATTGTTATCATCAATTTCTCTCAGCCAATCAGTCATTTGCAAGTGCTGTGCTTGTTGAATGAACTTCCCTATAAGCTAAAAGTCTATATTTGTTTACTGTAAAATAGCATTGTATCTGGTCAAATATTTTTTCCCAAAATTGTAAGGGTTGGTAACAGGCTGATTGGTCAGCTATTTAAGCTAGTAAACGGAGCTTTACTATTCTTGGGTAGTGGAATGACTTTAGCTTCCCTCCAGGCCTGAGGGAACACACTTTCTAGTAGGCTTAAATTAAAGACAAGGCAAATAGGAATGGCAATATCGGCCGCTATTATTCTCAATTTTCCATCCACGTTGTCAGACACCAGTGACTTGTCATTGTAGATTTTATTTGCGCAACATTTCATTGAAGATGCTCCAAAGATTTTTACAATCATTCTTCATGTAATTCATAGTATACTTTCTTATTTGTATTCAGTTTAGTCAAATGATTTCTCAATTTGTAATTGGTTTGCCAATCAGTTATTCAGCCAGACCTATTTGCCATCTCTTTTGCCTCCCTCTTCACCATTTTTTAATTCCTCATCAATCCACGTGGATTTAACAGTTTTTACAGTCATTTTCTTAATGGGTGCTGCTTATTAGTAACTGGGATAAGCAGTTTCAAATGTGTCAAGGGCAGTGTCTGGTTGCTCCTCAATACACACCACAGACCAACAAATATTATTTACATCAACAACATAGGAATCACTACAAAAAAAATGTATAACCTCTTATACACAATATTAGGCCCAGCCTTTGGAACTGTGGTTTTCCTAGACATGGCTACTATATTGTGATCACTACATCTGATGGATCTGGATACTGCTTTAAAACCCATTTCTGCAGCATTAGTAAAGATATGACCAAACCATGTTGATGATTTCATTCCTCCCCTGTTTCTCACTACCCTGGTAGGTTGATTGACAACCTGAACAAGGTTGCCGGCACTGGTTACAGTTCGAAGCTTTCTCTTGAGTAGGCAGCCTGATCACAGTTTTCCTCCAGTATTAGATAATTAAAGAAGTGATAGGAAGTGAAAGAGACTGGGTGTTATGTCAGAAGTTAATGGTTCTCTGAAGAAAGACAGGTGGCTTTGGAATGTGTTGGGTGGACGAGAGGAGAGCAAAGTGTTAAACAGGGGAGACGAACATCTGTGGATTAGATGAAGGAGAGGTTGAGGTCAGGACAGATTCTCATCAAGGAGATAAAGGTCTGGTATCCTGTTACTCTCTTCCTGTGGAACCATAAGATGTAAGGATTGGAGAGAAGGAGTGTCTTAAGTGAGACATATATCTGGATGGAACAAATGTTGGGTTGTCTGAATTACAGATGTACAGAACCTTTGGGAATAATTAAACTTGGTAAAAGCTTCTCTAGTGTCCGTGAGTTATTTACTGTGAAAAAAAATAACCTAACAACATCTCAACAACATAGGAATCACCACAAACAATTGTATGATCTTATATAGAACATTAGGCCCAGCCTTTTGGAACTTTGGTTTTCCTAGATATGACTACTATATTATGATCACAACATCTGATGAATTTGGATACTGCTTTCAAACAAATTTCTGCAACAATAGTAAAGATATGATCAAAATATGTTGATGATTCAATTTCTGTACTGTTTGTAACTACCCTGGTACGTTGATTGATTTATAAACTGAACCAAGTTGCAGGTGTAACAGTATAACTTTAGACCGTCCCCTCGCAAATACCCGGGCGCGAACCAGGGACCCTCTGCACACATCAACAACAGTCACACCCACAAAGCATTGTTACCCATCACTCCACAAAAGCCGCGGCTCTTGCAGAGCAAGTGGAAGCACTACTTCAAGTGGTCAGAGCAAGTGACGTCACCGATTGAAACGCTATTTAGCGCGCACCACCGCTAACTAGCTAGCCATTTCACATCCGTTACACAGGCAATGGTTACAGTTCGAGGCTTTCTCTTGAGTAGGCAGCCTGATCACAGCTTTCCTCCAGTATTAGTTAATTAATTAACAGTGTCTTGAGTTTAGTTTGCCTGTTCTACAGTCTTGTAAAGATAGGGGGGTTGACTGGGACAGGCAATGTAACATCCATCATGTTTTATGGAAACGTTTTTGTAAAACAAGCACCTTATATCAGGTCATCTTGAAACTTTCCCTCTAAAGCTAACTTTCATCAAGGTTTTATATGGTCTATTGGTTTCTCTCTTTTCATTGACAGAATCCCTTTTCAGTGTTATGATATTCATAACATCCATATACACTACTCTATCTTCCTGTCAACTAACAGAACTCTGTTGGTTGTCCTGGTAACAGATACCAGTGGACAGATCAATTTATTTGTTCAAACTGAACTACAGCACTTACTTTGATGAGTCAAATCTGATCCTTTCATCTCTTCTCCTCCTCTCACAGTTCCACTCAGCCCCGTTGTTTTCCTGCAGTCCACCAGCAGCACAGACAACCTCTTCATACCCAGCAGTAAGGTGCTACCGGGAGAGGCATGACACGGGGACTCCGGGAGAGAGGAAGGGCTAGCGTTGTCCTGGTAACCATAAAGAGGGGACACAGACACATATCATTATGGATGCTGATGTCACTGTTGTCATAAACTGCTTTACAGAAACACAGCCCAGACCCAGATAGAGCAAGCTGTATGCTCGACCAGACCAAGCTGTACCATCTGGTCTTCTGAAATGGAGAGACTCTTCTCTGTCTCGTCAGCATCAGGATGTTGAGGCTCCCCAGAGGATCCACGATAGTCATGTCTCTCTCCTGTGTTAAAGAGAACATCAAACAGATGGTGAACTTATTACCATCATCAATTATTACTGTCTATTACAGTCATAGGGTCTTATAAGTGGCATTAATATCTCTAAATTAATTGGATGCCTTTTGTGTCCCTTTGATATTTTAAGTATAAATTATGCTCCATTATTACATTTTAAAAGCCTGTTATATATAATTAAATCTAATTTAAAAGTCCCAAAAATATATGTAGGAATGGCAGATTGACCCTTTAACAATTTATATAGTACTGAACATCACATTGAAGTGAATAACTTAAGTAAAATGCCCCTTAAAAACCACACATTAATTCAACAACTGCATAGTTTGTGCCCGTTTTTAGGACAGTACTCACTGGTGTTAATCTGATATTCTGTCTCCTCCTCTTTCACTCCCAAAACCTCTTCCTCCTTCACCTTTACTGAGATAGAACCTTTTAGAGAGGAAGAGGATGCTTTCTCTTCTTTCCCTATAACAGCCTCTTCTTCCTCCTTTTTCATTCTGAAAGGTTCTTTCTCTCCTTTCACTGTAATATCCTCCTCTTTCACGACTTCGTCTTTCACGACAATCGTCTTTCAGCAGCCAGAGCATCTTTCTCTCCTTTCACTGTAATATTCTCCTCTTCGTCTTTCACGACAATGTTCAGCGGCAGAGCTTCTTTCTCCGGACAGCAGACATCCACTTCTTCAGCAGGGGATGAGTAGTTTAATGAGCTCATGGTCAGGGATGTTAGCTAGCTAGTTAGCATTAGCGAATAGCCTAGTGCTAGGCTCAGTATCAATCTTTAACAAATTTGCAAATTGAACAAGCACATTAGGTTCAAGTTAACGTCAACTGAAATGTGTTTTAAACACTGCGATTAGCTAATGCACATTAACATGGCCTAAAACGTCAATCTTTCAGTTTTATGTTGTCTAGCAAGCTATCAAGGCGGTTGAAAGAGTTGGCGCTTTGTTGTTCCTGAAGAAGCTCCCCGTCCAGTCCATTATACGTCATGGAAGAAGCATCACCTGAAAGACGCTCATCGCCATCTGCTGACTGGAGTGGGTAACGCAGTTTGGAAACAATAGTGACCACACTTTTTGTATTGGAAAGAACGTCATAATTATTTAACAATAAGCTGATATATTTTCTCTTACGTCTTACAACTAATACTTTCCTGTACACAGACGTAGAAGCGTAATATGAATATGTAGATGATGAATAAATACTTCCATGAATAGGTAGTGTGTTTATACACATTTACTCTGTTAATTTTTTATCTGATGTGACCAGGTAACAGTACAGAGTCAATGTGGAGGCTATATACAGGAGGTACTAGTACAGAGTCAAACAGGGAGGACATTACAGGGGGTACTTAGTGACAGCCCTTGTCAATGTGGAGTTAAGAAAAATAAGGGGTAAGAAAAAGAGTCAATGTGGACAATAAATTACTAAGGGGTACCAGTACAGAGTCAATGTGGAGGCTATATACAGGAGGTACCAGTACAGAGTCAATGTGGAGGCTATATACAGGAGGTACCAGTACAGAGTCAATGTGGAGGCTGTATACAGGGGTACCAGTACAGAGTCAATGTGGAGGTTATATACAGGAGGTACCAGTACAGAGTCAATGTGGAGGCTGTATACAGGGGTACCAGTACAGAGTCAATGTGGAGGCTATATACAGGAGGTACCAGTACAGAGTCAATGTGGAGGCTATATACAGGAGGTACCAGTAGTCCAGTACAGAGTCAATGTGGAGGCTATATACAGGAGGTACCAGTACAGA
>NW_027015232.1:0-11931 GCF_036934945.1 Oncorhynchus masou masou
TGTTTATCACTCGCCAATGTAATCTACTCGGTGTTTCTATCACTCGCCAGTGTTTATCACTCGCCAATGTTTATCACTCGCCGATGTTCATCACTGGCCGATGTTTATCACTCGCCGGTGTTTATCACTTCGCCAATGTTTATCACTCTGGCCGATGTTTATCACTTGCCAATGTTTATCACTCGCCGGTGTTTATCACTCGCCAGTGTTTATCACTTCGCCAATGTTTATCACTCGCCAGGTGTTTATCACTCGCCGGTGTTTATCACTCGCCAATGTTTATCACTTTCGCCAATGTTTATCACTCGCCGGTGTTTATCACTCGCCAATGTTTATCACTCGCCAATGTTTATCACTCGCCAATGTTCATCACTCACCGGTGTTTATCACTCGCCAGTGTTTATCACTCGCCAATGTTTATCACTCGCCAATGTTTATCACTCACGGTGTTTATCACTCGCCAATGTTTATCACTCGCCAATGTTTATCACTTCAGCCAGTGTTTATCACTCGCCAATGTTTATCACTGCGCCGGTGTTTATCACTTTCGCCAGGCATGTTTATCACTCACCAGTGTTTATCACTCGCCAATGTTTATCACTCGCCAGTGTTTATCACTCGCCAGATGTTTATCACTCGCCAATGTTTATCACTGCGCCAATGTTCATCACTCGCGGTGTTTATCACTCGCCGGTGTTTATCACTCGCCAGTGTTTATCACTCGCCAATGTTTATCACTCGCCGGTGTTTATCACTCGCCAATGTTTATCACTCGCCAATGTTTATCACTCGCCGGTGTTTATCACTCGCCAATGTTTATCACTCGCCAATGTTTATCACTCGCCGGTGTTTATAACTCGCCAATGTTTATCACTCGCCATGTTTATCACTCGGTGTTTATCACTCGCCAATGTTTATCACTCGCCAGTGTTTATCACTCGCCAGTGTTTATCACTCACCAGTGTTTATCACTCGCCAATGTTTATCACTCGCCAATGTTTATCACTCGCCAATGTTTATCACTCGCCAATGTTTATCACTCGCCAGTGTTTATCACTCGGCCAGTGTTTATCACTCGCCAATGTTTATCACTCGCCAATGTTTATCACTCGCCGGTGTTTATCACTCCCCAATGTTTATCACTCGCCAATGTTTATCACTCGCCGGTGTTTATCACTCGCCGGTGTTTATCACTCGCAGGTGTTTATCACTCGCCGGTGGTTATCACTCGCGGATGTTTATCACTCGCCAATGTTTATCACTCGCCAATGTTCATCACTCGCAGTGTTTATCACTCGCCAGTGTTTATCACTCGGCCAATGTTTATCACTCGCCAATGTTTATCACTCGCGGTGTTTATCACTCGCCAATGTTTATCACTGCGGTGTTTATCACTCGCCAATGTTTACCACTCGCCGGTGTTTATCACTCACCAGTGTTTATCACTCACCAGTGATTATCACTTCCGCCAATGTTTATCACTCGCCGGTGTTTATCACTCGCCAATGTTTATCACTCATGGTGTTTATCACTCGCCTAATGTTTATCACTCGCCAGTGTTTATCACTCGCACGGTGTTTATCACTCACCAGTGTTTATCACTCGCCAATGTTTATCACTTTCGCGGTGTCTATCACTGCCAGTGTTTATCTTTCGCCAATGTTTATCACTCGCCAATGTTTATCCTCGCCGGTGTTTATCACTCGCTATGTTTATCACTCGCCAATGTTTATCACTCGCAGTGTTTATCACTCGCCAATGTTTGCTCACTCGCCGGTGTCTATCACTCGCCAATGTTTATCACTGCCGGTGTTTATCACTCGACGGTGTTTATCACTCGCCAATGTAAGGAATTCACCCCCGTAGTGGACAAAAATGAATGGCAAATTATTGGCACAGGACAAACCATGTACACATTGCCAATACCACCCAAAGCGGCGTTGATTCATGCAAAGTTTACTTCAAAATGCCATATGGCTATTGCCAGTTGTAACACTTCAAAATCAACAGGTGGCGTGTGCGCTCCACCATGGTTTCATATTGATATTGGACTCCAAGTCAACATCAAATGGATTTTGAAAAAAACTTATCACCCCTTAAAAAAGTGCTTTCTGGACCGTTTTCGAAATTCTTTCACTTTTTTGTCAAGTACATGTATAAGAACTGTATGAAAATACTTTTGTCCAATTTTATTATCATAATTTTTTAAAATATTTTATTGCGCATTATTGCATATGTTTTGTCCATCTGCAATATGATTTCATAGGAAGTCAGAAGTCAAAAGTCAAAATTATTAAATTTCATAAAAACTTCACACACCCCTAAAGTGCTTTTTGGACCGTTTTTCGAAAAATTTTCGAATTTTGTGTCAGTTACACCGTATAAGCAACTGTGATCAACATACTTTAGTCATATTTTTTTATCATAATGTTTTCTTTTTCTTTTGCATAAGGCATATGTTTTGTGGGGGCCAAATGTCAAGAAATTTGACATTCTCAAAAAATCCTTCAGAAATGCAAAATTGACTGGCCTGATGAACTCGGGATGGCCGGGCAGTGATTGCTGTTCCTTTCTAATCACTCGTGGTGGATTTCATCATGTCCATTTGTTTATGTTTTCACTTTTGCAAAGTCACTGTGCATTTGCCATATGGTTAACTGGGCATTCACCATCACCAATTTGTCATGCCATAAAATCATGCAGGAATGCCAAATTGACTATTGGCCCGATGAACTCGGGATGGCTGGGCAGTGATTCTGGTACCTCTCCATCGCTCGTTAGGTTGATTCCAGAATGTCCATTTGGTGATTTTTCTTACTCTTTCAAAGTCACTGTGCATTTGCCATATGGTTAACTGGGCATTATTCATCACCAATTTGTCATGCCATAAAAATCATGCAGAAATGCCAATTGATCAGTCTCGATGAACTCGGGATGGCTGGGCAAAGTGATTCCTGTACCCTCTCCCCATCGCTCGTTAGGGTTGATTCCAGAATGTCCATTTGGTGATTTTCTCACTCTTTCAAAGTCACTGTGCATTTGCCATATGGTTAATGGGCAGTCACCATCACCAATTTGTCATGCTCTAAAAATCATGCAGGAATGCCAAATTGACTGGTCCGATGAACTCGGGATGGCAGCAGTGATTCTGGTACCTCTCCATCGCTCGTTTGGGTTGATTTCAGAATGTCGCTTTTGGTGATGGTACCTCACTGTTAAAACATATTGCAAATGTTGTCTCACTTTTGCAAAGTCACTGTGCCAGTCACCATTACCAATTTGTCATGCTATAAAAATCATGCAGGAATGCCAAATTGACTGAACCGATGAACTCGGGATGGCTTGGCAGTGATTCTGGTACCTCTCCATCGCTCGTTAGGGTTGATTCCAGAATGTCCATTTGGTGATTTTTCTCACTTTTCAAAGTCACTGTGCATTTGCCATATGGTTAACTGGGCAGTCACCATTACCAATTTGTCATGCTATAAAAATCATGCAGGAATGCCAAATTGACTGAACCGATGAACTCGGGATGGCTGGGCAGTGATCTGGTACCTCTCCATTGCTCGTTAGGGTTGATTTCAGAATGTCGGTTTTGGTGATGGTACCTCACCGCTTAAACATATTGCAAATGGACAAGAGTCACCTGCAAGTCACTGTCCATCAGTCAATTTGATATCATTCAAAGCTAACTATTGGAGGCACTGTCAGTCTCTACGCACCCCAATAATACGTCCCTCCATCCAAGTTGTGTATCTGTGTGATTTAGTTTTCCTTTGAATTTTTATGGGAAAAATGACTGATTTACAGTTCATGGGGGTTGCCTAATCATATATATGAAGTTTTGGAAAGATCTGATTTTTTAACCCCTCCAAACAGCCCATGAGACACCAATTATGGCACTTCCGGTTGGCACAGGAAGCTGTAACTCAACATACATCCTCATTGGGGTATTCCATTAGAGAATCCTGAGTTTTAAGTCTTTACCATGAAAACTGACTGATTTACACAGGGTTGAATGCACTATGTCTATCAAACTGCAGGCAGGTTATGGGTATACACTTTTAGGGCGATTTGAACCACTTCCGGTTGGTCCAGGAAGCTTAGAATCGACACAGGTAGACCTTATAGTGGCCTGATGGACTGGTACCAAAGACAGGTTCATACAGCATTCATAACCCATATAGACTCCAGGTTGTATTTAGTGGAGCAGCCAATGTATTCCTATGGGGAGAGAAGTCAATGAACACTGTTTTTATGTAAACACCTTCTTTTGACTGTGAAGGGTTAATGTCACACGGTCAAGGATAGGCTTGGACAGATCAGGAGGACCTTAGGAACATTCCTGTGGTTGAATTGTCTTTCTAAACCTAACGGTTCCGCCGCTGTCACTCAAAATCAAATGAGGTACTGGTGCAGGCTTCATATTGGGCCTATTTTTCTCATGGTCGCTGCGCTCAGACCGAGCGAGCTACGGTCAAGCGGGGTGCCTCGTTGGACTCGGCACAGTCTGTACACTATGGTCATGCCATTGTTTGTGTTGATTTCAGAATGTCCATTTGGTAATGTTTTCTCACTCTTTCAAAGTCACTGTGCATTTGCCATATGGTTAACTGGGCAGTCACCATCACCAATTTGTCATGCCATAAAAATCATGCAGGAATGCCAAATTGACTGGCCCGATGACCTCGGGATGTCTGGGCAGTGATTCTGGTACCTCTCCATCGCTCGTTTGGGTTGATTTCAGAATGTCACTTTTGGTGATGGTACCTCACTGTTAAAACATATTGCAAATGTTCCTTACTTTTGCAAAGTCACTGAAAATTCGTGCAGGAATGCCAAATTGACTGGCCCGATGAACTCGGGATGGCTCGGCAGTGATTCTGGTACCTCTCCATCACGTTAAAACATATTCGTTTCTCACTTTTTTGAGTTGATTTCATAGGGAGAATGTCGCTTTTGGTGAATGTCGCTTTTGGTGATGGTACCTCACTGTTAAAACATATTGCAAATGTTCCTTACTTTTGCAAAGTCACTGAAAATTCGTGCAGGAATGCCAAATTGACTGGCCCGATGAACTCGGGATGGCTCGGCAGTGATTCTGGTACCTCTCCATCGCTCATTAGGGTTGATTTCAGAATGTCCATTTGGTAATGTTTTCTCACTCTTTCAAAGTCACTGTGCTTTTGCCATATGGTTAACTGGGCATTCACCATCACCAATTTGTCATGCCATAAAAATCATGCAGGAATGCCAAATTGACTGGCCCGATGACCTCGGGATGTCTGGGCAGTGATTCTGGTACCTCTCCATCGCTCGTTTGGGTTGATTTCAGAATGTCACTTTTGGTGATGGTACCTCACTGTTAAAACATATTGCAAATGTTCCTTACTTTTGCAAAGTCACTGAAAATTCGTGCAGGAATGCCAAAACGGGCCCAATGAACTCGGATGGCTGGGCAGTGATTCTGGTACCTCTCCATCGCTCGTTTGTGTTGATTTCAGAATGTCGCTTTTGGTGATGGTACCTCACTGTTAAAACATATTGCAAATGTTCCTTACTTTTGCAAAGTCACTGAAAATTCGTGCAGGAATGCCAAATTGATTGAACTCGGGATGGCTCGGCAGTGATTCTGGTACCTCTCCATCGCTCATTAGGGTTGATTTCAGAATGTCCATTTGGTAATGTTTTCTCACTCTTTCAAAGTCACTGTGCATTTGCCATATGGTTAACTGGGCATTCACCATCACCAATTTGTCATGCCATAAAAATCATGCAGGAATGCCAAATTGACTGGCCCGATGCCATAGGGATGGCTGGGCAGTGATTCTGGTACCTCTCCACGCTCGTTTGGGTTGATTTCAGAATGTCGCTTTTGGTGACCTCACCGCTTAAACATATTGCTAATGGACAAGAGTCACCTGCAAGTCACCGTCCATCAGTCAATTTGATATCATTCTGACACCAAACTGATACAAACTGACACCAAACCCACTTTTCCCAACTCATTTAGGAGCCAAGTATAACATACTTCAGAGCTGGCCCAAAATTCACAAGGCCTTCGGTACAAAACATTAAAAAACCATAAAACACATAGTTACTTTCTAGCTGCGGGGCCAGTTCGGACATTATGTGTAGTCCTATGTGAGGCGACCCCGAATCGAGTTTCGGCTCGATAGGTCATTTGGTGTCCGAGTAAAAGCCTAATTGGTGCTGAAAATCCACTTTTTTCCATGCCTTGCTACGGGGTCCTTGAATGAGCTATCGGACCGAGATGTTGGGTTCTGTCTCTATGGGCCGAGACGGTCACAATGCACCTAGTCTTGTGTCTCTGGGACATTTCTAAATGTCGCCATTTTCGTAATGGTCAAAATGAATTGAAGTCATTGCAAATGTTCGACGCTGTTTCTCGGTCCGAGAACCTCCTAGAGCGCCGTAACTCACCACGCACTATCTACCTGAGGTCTAGAACAGGATTCTAAAGTTTCGGAACTCTAGGTCTGACGGTTCTTTTTAGCTCGAACAAAGCTAACTATTGAGGCACTGTCAGTCTCTACGCACCCCAATACGTCCCTCCATCCAAGTTGTGTATCTGTGTGATTTATTTTTCCTTTGAATTTTTATGGGAAAAATGACTGATTTACAGTTCATGGGGGTTGTCTAATCACACATATGAAGTTTTGGACAGATCTGATTTTTTTAACCCTTCCAAACAGCCCCTGAGACACCAATTATGGCACTTCCGGTTGGCACAGGAAGCTATAAATACACACATGTCTTGACTGACATAGAAACCTAGGAATCTGAGTTTTAAGTCTTTAAGTTGAGAATTGACTGATCTACACAGGGTTGAATAATGCAGAGGCCTTTTCACCTTTCGAGGTGATGTACATCCAAATACCTTTTGGGTCAATTTAACCACTTCCGGTTGCTCCAGGAAGCTTAGAATCGACACAGGTAGACCTCATAGTGGTCTGATGGAATGTCATAGAAGACAGGTTCATACAGCATTCATAACCCATAAAGACCCCAGGTTGTATTTAGGGGAGCAGGCAATGTATTCCTTATGGGGAGAGAATAATGCACACTGTTTTATAAACACCTTCTTTAACTGTGAAAGGTTGATGCCACACAGTCAAGATTAGCTTGCAGATCGGGAGGACCTTAGAACAGTCCTGTGTTTGAATTGTCCTTCTAAACCTAACGGTTCCGCCGCTGTCACCCAAAAAATCAAATGACATTGTGGCAGGCTTCATTGTGGGCCTATTTTTCTCATGGTAAGCTGCGCTCAGACTTGAGAAGCCGGGCTACGGTCAGCGGGGCACCTCGTTGGACTCGGCACGGCCTTGGGATTTATGTTTATGCCCATTTGCCTGCTCTCTGCTCTTTAAACACCACGCTTTGTCACTCCATCCTTGCTGTGTGTGTGTGTGAGAGCTTTTCTTTGACATCTGTTGGAAAAATGACTGATTACAGTTCATGAAGTTTGTCAATCACACATATGAAGTTTTGGACAGATCTGATTTTTTTAACCCTTCCAAACAGCCCCTGAGACACCAATTATGGCACTTCCGGTTGGCACAGGAAGCTATAAATAAACTCATATCCTCATTGGGGTATGCCTTTACAGAATCCTGAGTTTTAAGTCTTTACGTTAAGAACTGAGTTATTTACGGAGGGTTTAGTGAGTGTGTGTTATTTCAGAAAATCATAGAAAATCACAGAAATGTCGCAGAGCTCCGCAGCACATTTTAAAAATATTCGTATGAACACCCTGCAACTGGATCTGTAACCGTTGAAAAAAAAACCCACCTATATCTGAACATCACGATCTGGTCATCGTACGATTTCTCTTAAATGACGAAAGATAAATGGCCGATTTTTTTTTTATTGACCCCGGAGGCTCCTTGACTTTGACGTGAAGTGAAAAAATCTATTCTCTATTTTCATTTTGGACCTTTAATCCCAGAAATATGGCCATAACTCAAAAACCGTTGAGGCCTAGACGCCATCTTGTTCGGGGCCATCTTCCCATTATGCCAAACCTACGCTCACCAAGTTTCGGCTTCGAAATATTTTCAGTTTTCAGAGATATGGCACGCCGTGATTCGGGATGTTTTGTCCAATAGCAATATGATTGCTTATGCCCTCTTGTGGGATCTTCCGGCATAGCGGAAAAATGGGCCAAAATTTGTTTATTTTATTAAACGAAAACCGAATGTCCGACAAAGTTCATTTGATGACTTCCCGGTAGGTCTGGCCCTGCCGCTCGGCCCGACGCCGTCCCCGAATTTTAAAAATGTTTTCGGACATCTAGTAAGGGACCGTACAGTTCCAATAGGGACTTTCTCACTAACCATACGGTGATTGTCAAAATGTTCCCTTAAGTGTATGTTTATCACTCGCCAATGTTTATCACTTCGCCAATGTTTTTCACTCGCCGGTGTTTATCACTCGCCAATGTTTATCACTCGCTAATGTTTATCACTGCTGGTGTTTATCACTCGCCAATGTTTATCACTTGCCAATGTTTATCACTCGCCGGTGTTTATAACTCGCCAATGTTTATCACTCGCCAATGTTTATCACTTCACCGATGTTTATCACTCGCCTGTGTTTATCACTGGCCAGGTGTTTATCACTTTCGCCAATGTTTATCACTCGCCGGTGTTTATCACTCGCCAATGTTTATCACTCGCCAATGTTTATCACTCGCCGGTGTTTATCACTCGCCGGTGTTTATCACTCGCGGTGTTTATCACTCGCCGGTGTTTATCACTCGCAGGTGTTTATCAATACGCCATTGTTTATCACTCGCCAATGTTTATCACTCGCCAATGTAATTCACTCGCGGTGTTTATCACTCGCCAGTGTTTATCACTCGCCAATGTTTATCACTCGCCGGTGTTCATCACTCGCCAATGTTTATCACTCGTCGGTGTTTATCACTCGCCAATGTTTATCACTCGCCGGTGTTTATCACTCGCCGGTGTTTATCACTTGCCGGTGTTTATCACTCGCCAATGTTTATCACTCGCCGGTGTTTATCACTCGCCGGTGTTTATCACTCGCCAATGTTTATCACTCGCCAGTGTTTATCACTCGCCGGTGTTTATCACTCGCGGATGTTTATCACTCGCCAATGTTTATCACTCGCCAATGTTCATCACTGCCGGTGTTTATCACTCGCCAGTGTTTATCACTCGCCAATGTTTCTCACTCGCCAATGTTTATCACTCGCCGGTGTTCATCACTCGCCAATGTTTATCACTCGCCAATGTTTATCACTCGCCAATGTTTATCACTCGCCAATGTTTATCACTCGCCAATGTTTATCACTCGCCAATGTTTATCACTCGCCGGTGTTTATCACTCACCAATGTTAATCACTCGCCAATGTTTATCACTCGCCGGTGTTTATCACTCGCCAATGTTTATAACTAGCCGGTGTTTATCACTCACCAATGTTTATCCCTCACCAATGTTTATCACTCGCCGGTGTTTATCACTCGCCAATGTTTATCACTCGCCGGTGTTTATCACTCTCCAATGTTTATCACTCGCCAATGTTTATCACTCGATGTTTATCACTGCAGTGTTTATCACTCGCCAATGTTTATCACTCGCCAATGTTTATCACTCGCAATGTTTATCACTCGCCAATGTTTATCACTCGCCAATGTTTATCACTCGCCAATGTTTATCACTCGCCAATGTTTATCACTCGCCAATGTTTATCACTCGCCAATGTTTATCACTCGCCGGTGTTTATCACTCGCCAATGTTTATCACTCGCCGGTGTTTATCACTCGCCAATGTTTATCACTCGCCAATGTTTATCACTCGCCGGTGTTTATCACTGGCCGGTGTTTATCACCGGCCGGTGTTTATCACTCGCCAATGTTTATCACTCGCCGGTGTTTATCACTCACCAATGTTTATCACTCGCCAATGTTTATCACTCGCCGGTGTTTATAACTCGGCAATGTTTATCACTCGCCAATGTTTATCACTCGCCGGTGTTTATCACTCGCCAATTTTTATCACTCGCCGGTGTTTATCACTGGCCGTTATTTATCACTCGCCAATGTTTATCACTCGCCGGTGTTTATCACTCACCAATGTTTATCACTCGCCAATGTTTATCACTCCGGTGTTTATAACTCGCCAATGTTTATCACTCGCCAATGTTTATCACTCGCCAATGTTTATCACTCGCCGGTGTTTATAACTCGCCAATGTTTATCACTCGCCAATGTTTATCACTCGCCGGTGTTTATCACTCGCCAATTTTTATCACTCGCCGTGTTTATCACTGGCCGTTATTTATCACTCGCCAATGTTTATCACTCGCTGGTGTTTATCACTCACCAATGTTTATCACTCGCCAATGTTTATCACTCGCGGTGTTTATCACTCGCCAATGTTTATCACTCGCCAATGTTTATCACTCGCCGATGTTTATCACTCGCCTGTGTTTATCACTGGCCGGTGTTTATCACTCAGCCAATGTTTATCACCGCGTTTATCACTGGCAATGTTTATCACTCGCCAATGTTTATCACTCGCCGGTGTTTATACCGCCAATTTTATCACTCGCGGTGTTTATCACTGACGTGTGTTTATCACTCGCCAATGTTTATCACTCGCCGTGTTTATCACTCACCAATGTTTATCACTCGCCAATGTTTATCACTCGCCAGGTGTTTATAACTCGCCAATGTTTATCACTCGCCAATGTTTATCACTCGCCAATGTTTATCACCCGGTGTTTATAACTCGCCAATGTTTATCACTCGCCAATGTTTATCACTCGCGGTGTTTATCACTCGCCAATTTTTATCACTCGCCGTGTTTATCACTGGCCGTTATTTATCACTCGCCAATGTTTATCACTCGCTGGTGTTTATCACTCACCAATGTTTATCACTTGCCAATGTTTATCACTCGCGGTGTTTATAACTCGCCAATGTTTATCACTCGCCAATGTTTATCACTCGCCGATGTTTATCACTCGCCTGTGTTTATCACTCGCCGGTGTTTATCACTCGCCAATGTTTATCACGCCGGTGTTTATCACTCAGCCAATGTTTATCACTCGCCGGTGTTTATCACTGCATGTTTATCACTCGCCAATGTTTATCACTGGCTGGTGTTTATCACTCACCATGGTGTTTATCACTTCGCCAATGTTTATCACTGGTGTTTATCACTGACCAATGTTTATCACTCGCCAATGTTTATCACTCGCCGATGTTTATCACTCGCCAGTGTTTATCACTCAGCGGTGTTTATCACTCGCCAATGTTTATCACTCGGCAATGTTTATCACTCGCCAATGTTTATCACCGTGTTTATCACTGCCAATGTTTATCACTGCCATGTTTATCACCGCCAATGTTTATCACCGCTAATGTTTCACTGCACGTTTACACCGCCAGTGTTTATCACCGCCATGGTTTATCACTGCGGTGTTTATCACTCGCCAATGTTTATCACTCGCCGGTGTTTATCACTTACGCCAATGTTTATCACTCGCCAATGTTTATCACTCGCCAATGTTTATCACTCGCCGGGTGTTTATCACTCGCCGGTGTTTACTCACTGCCACGTGTTTATCACTGCCAGTTTATCACCTGCAATGTTTATCACTCACCAATGTTATCACTGGGCCGTGTTTATCACTCGCCACGGTGTTTATCACTCGCCAGTCGTTTATCACTCACCGGTGTTTATCACTCGCGATGTTTATCACTCGCCAATGTTTATCACTCGCCAATGTTTATCACTAGCCAGTGTTTATCACTCGCCAATGTTTATCACCTGCGTGTTCATCACTCGCCATCGTTTATCACTCGGCCAATGTTTATCACTGCCAATGTTTATCACTCGCCAATGTTTATCACTTTCGCCAATGTTTATCACTCGCCG